>NW_016160024.1:23316-42355 GCF_001687245.7 Rhagoletis zephyria | reverse complement strand
ATAGTCGCCTTAGTTTCGCCTTTTCTGGCTAAGTACCAACTTACAATTTAGTTTCGGCTGCAGCTGCAACTAAGTCGTAACTCGTTTTGCTATATCGTAAACTAAGTCGAAACTACTTAGTAGAAGTCTGAAATGCGACTATGAATAGAGGTAAATTTTAAGTTGGTACTTAAATTTAAGTTGCAACTTTGTTAGTTTCGACTTAGTTGCTGGACTATGAATACGCGCCAATGTAACTAACTAGCTTCTGAATACCATTTTCCATTTTAATTCCATTGTAGATTAACATTTTAGCATGCATAAGCTTAGCATTTTTTTCATTTTCACAAAATTTGCACGCCAATGCGGAAAAGCTGATCAAAATTGAAAGCAAAATTGAAACTCAATTGAAAGGGAAAATGTGATGTAATGTGGAACGATTTTCCGTCATCCCTTGTCAAATTTGGTTTGGAGACAAACCGGTTTCGGCGTTGTGCCATCTTCAGTGTCGAAAAATTACACTGAATATGGCACAACGTCGAAACCGGTTTGTCTCCAAACCAAATTTGACAAGGGATGACGGAAAATCATTCCACATTACATCACACTCCTACCCTGTCGGAAACACGAACAACGAAAATGAAAGGGAAAAATTGAGAGCAAGTCACCCATTCAAGCAATAAATAAGAGTGTGTTATGGGCTGTTTTTGCTTACGCGTAAAAGCACGTTTAGCGCATTTAGCTCTAAATGCTACTCTAAATGTACATTTATCCATACAAAATTCGTCACCTAAATGCAACTAAATGCAACTCCAGTTTTGCATTAAGAATCTAAATGCTAAAAGCAACCCTGTGATCTTCCAAGATTTCCACGATTCGAACATGGTTTAATGAGAAAAAGTGGCAACATTGCTTTTTCGCGTATACAGTGGCTAGCTGCGTTTCAGTGACCGCCGATCGAGATTTCATTTATTATTTTACATTATTTGGTGCTGAAAGAAATCTAGATCAATTTGTAATAAACTCTGTTTGTTTTGTTTTCCAATTAAGTGAGAAAATTTTAATTGACAGCAACGACAAATGAATATATACACAAACAAATTTTCAGTTATGGTAAAACGATTCAAGTTTTTGTACTGAATTTTTGGTTTAAAATTCATTTTTTCCTTTTCAGTAGGGCTTTTGGCACATTATCTTTTGCGTAAGAATTGATAGCAATAGATACGGATCTGAATAAGCGACTGGAACACGGCTGTTTGTCGAAAGCATACGATTTCGAACTCGCGTAAATGTACATTTAGTAAATGCGGTAGCGTGAACGCTCTTCGAAAACATATGTTCGAAAGTGCTAAATGTTGCATTTTAAATGCAGTAAAAACGCTGCATCATGCATTTTTTAGCACTTTCGAACATATTTTTTCGAAGACCGTTCATGCTATCACATTTAGCAAATGTACATTTACGGGAGTTCGAAATCGTATGCTTTTGACAAACAGCCGTGTTTCAGTCGCTTGTGATGTACAGTCATTTCAGTTTTTCCACAAAAACATCACAACTATGACACACATAAATATCATGACACATATGGTAAACAAACATTTCATACATATACCCAAAGACATACAGCGAAGTGAAACATGAGTATTTTCACTTGCTCCACATACAGTTCATTGTTAAGGTACTTGACCGTACTTAAAAGGTAAACAATAGCAAGTCAAATTTCTTTCTTTCTGTTTTCGATATGTCAAATATCATAAATGGGAGAAATGCAATGTGTTTAAAATTGATGACGATGCAAAATTCTGATTGGTCAATAGATAAGTAAATGCATTTGTAACATGAACAAAAAGCAGAACACCATGTTACATAGGGCATTTTGGACATATGAATGAAATGCAAGATGTGTCAGATAATTTCTAGATAATTTGTAAATTAGTATATAAGTTGGAAAATTTATAATAAAAACTCAGATTCAGTTTTATACTTGAACTTGCTTGTCTTGTTATTTTACTGAACTCAAAAAAGGGCATTAATTGCTCGTCTGCCGAGTTTTGAGCCTCGCTTTACAAACCAAGGCTCCTATTGCATTAGTCGCGCTTTCATGCTAATGCAATAGCTATCCAAACGCTAAAAACACCACCTTACATATTATATGGCGATCCTGCCCTACCTAACTGGAATCCTAGTAGAATCCTTCTTACATGGACGAAGAATTCCATAAACTTTTTAAAGACTTGGTTGATAGACTTGCAGTGGAGGAGTACAATCCCACTGAGGGCGTGGAAATCCAAGCACCACCCTACATCCCTATCCCGAAACATTGTGGACCACAGCCTATAACAATCGAGCAATACCGAGAGAGAAACCAGTCGAGAAAGCAACGTCCGGAACAGCCAGCAGCACCAACTAAAAAAAAGGCGAAGGGCGGCAAAAAGAAGCGGCTAAACAGAGAAAAAGCGGAGTTAAGGCGTTTAATAGACCTCAGCTGTGGAACACAAAAGAAATTGTTTTATAATCAATTGAGAGAATTAGAGAAAAAACAAGATATTAATAAATAAATAAATTATGGGTTGGTGGAATAAAGTGAGTAACGCAATTCTCATTGCAATTGCTGGTTACGAAGTAGGTAATAACAACCAAAAACCAAAAGATAACAATGAGAAAGAACATTGGATTTTGGTATCAGCTATAATTTTCGTGATAATTTTGATTATATGTATTTCAAAATTAAATAGTTATTATAAAAGTTATGTTAATAAGAAAGTAAACAACAATATTGTTTAAATGATGTCACGTAAAATTAAATATTAAATCAAATTATATGAAAAAAAAAAATTTATAATGTTTTGTAAATGGACCAATTCGTAGATCGTTTGACTAGAATTATCACTAATTTGAGAAAATCAGGTAGCAGAGGATATACTAACAACACATTAATTTTAAAATTAGAAGAGGTAGAGCTAGTTAAAAAACAATTTATAGAATTTAGCACTGGTAAGGAAATAAAAAAAGAATTCATAGAGAAATTTTACAAATATTATGAAACAGCAAAGACATTATTAAAACAAAAATTAGAAAAATTAGACACAGATTCAACTCACAGCATGTCAGATTTAGAAAAGGAGACAGAAAATTCAAACATACCTCCTGAAAATTCAAACTTAGCTCCTGAAAATTCGAATTCAAGTTCAAACTCTTCATTCAAAATGGCATCATTCAATATAGAACTATCATTAAAAAGTATACCAGAATTTTCTGGAAATTTTAAAGATTTAACATCATTTTTAAAAATCGTTGAAATAATTTACAATTCTTTAACAACTGACGCGAAAATACTACTCATAGATTTTGTCGTTAATGTGAAATTAACATCAAGTGTTAGAACTGCTGTAAGTACTAGCGAAATTAATGACTTCAATAGTCTTAAAAATTCACTTCAATCAAGATATAAGTCTACAAAAACAATAGCACAAATACAACTAACTTTGAGTAAATTCTTGCAAAAGAACATGAAAATACAAACATATAAAGAAAAGCTTCTAGAATTGATTGCAGAATTGAATGAGCTGCAAATAAACGAAATACCACAATGCAATGCTACACAGAAAAACACGATTATTTCTCTTAATAACACTTATGCATTGAATATATTTAAAAATGGTCTTAATGCAGATATTAAGCCTACAATTTTTGCTTCTAAACCAAAAGACTTGAATGAAGCGGTACAACTAGCAATAGAACTAGAAAAAGACTTTGCTAGTAATGAAAATCAAATATTATACTTTTCTAATAGAAACAATTCATACAAGCGGAATAAAAATAACAATAATAAAAATTATAACAATAGAAATAATAATAATAATAGAAACAACAATTCGAATCACAATAATAGAAATTCGAATCATAACAATAACAGAAATAATAATAACAATCATAGAAATAATAATAATAGAAATCATAATAATAATAACGGGAATAATAATTACCAAAATAATAATCGTTTCAACAATAGAAACAACAACAATAATAATGGTAGACGAAACCAAAATGGTAATAACAACAATCGTAATAACGATAATAATTATAATAATAATAGAAATAACGTACATGTGGTTCAGGAAAACTCCGAAGGTCCGGAGATGAACAATCAAAATTTAATCATTCATCCTCCGGAACAGAATTAAATAAAATTTATTCTATTTCTAAAAACACTACTAATTATATACAATTAGACATAGGATCAAAAACTAGTTTAACATTTTTAATAGATACAGGGGCTGATATTTCATTATGCAAATTAGGTAAATTAAATGAAGAACTTTTTATTGATAAATTACAATCATGTTCATTTTCTGGTATAACTAATGAAAAAATTAAATCTATTGGAATCACAGAATTAAATTTTAATTTATATGATAACGGAGCAAAGCACAATTTCCACATAGTCGATGATAATTTTCCAATACCAACGGACGGAATCTTAGGAAGAGATTTTTTCACAACATTTTTATGCAAAATTGATTATGAAACATTCACGATTTCATTAACTTTACAAGAAACAGAAATTACAATTCCCATGAAATCTAGAATAAATAGAGATTACTACATAAAAATAGAAAAACGATCTGAATTAATATATCCAATACAATTAAATTTAACAGAAGATAGCATTATTTTAAGTAAAGAATTAGAGTCAGGTATTTTTGTAGGAAATACAATAGTTCCAGGAAAAGGCATTAGTCATGTTAAATTTCTAAATACAACAAATGAAGATGTAATATTAAAAAATATTAATTTTGAAATAGAACCATTACACAAATACGTTTTTCTCACTAAATCACAAAATCACAATAAACAAAACAATAAAGACAGATTTAGCAAACTATTACAAACGTTGAAAATTGACAAAAATGACAGTAAAGCAACGGATGAATTGATAACAATTTTTAAAGACTATCAAGACATATTCCACTTAGAAGGCGACGTTTTAACAGCAAATAACTTTTATACACAACATCTTAACTTAACAGATAAAACACCGGTTTACATTAAAAACTATAGACTTCCACAAACTCAAATAGAAGAAATCAATCAACAAGTTCAAAAATTAATTGATGACGATATCATTGAACATTCAACCAGTCCATACAACTCACCATTACTTGTTGTACCAAAGAAAAGCGATGGAGACAAAGAGAAATGGCGACTTGTAGTAGATTTTAGGCAATTAAATAAGAAAATAGTTAATGATAAATTTCCACTTTCAAGAATTGAAGATGTATTAGATAAATTAGGAAGAGCAAAATATTTTTCAACTCTAGATATGACAAGTTCGTTTCATCAAATTAACTTAGATAAAGAATCAAGAAAAGCAACTGCATTTTCTACATCAAACGGTCACTATCAGTTTAAACGATTACCTTTTGGTCTTAAAATTTCATCAAATAGTTTCCAACGTATGCTAACAATAGCACTTTCAGGTCTCGATAGTAAAGCATTTTTATATGTAGACGACATCATCATTTTTGGATGTAGTTTGAAACATCACAATGACAATCTGAGACAGGTCTTTGAACGTTTATCAAAATACAGTTTAAAATTAAACGCTAAAAAATGTGTATTTTTAAAGTCAGAAGTTGTTTATTTAGGTCATCTAATAACAGAAGATGGTATTAAAACAGACCCAGCAAAACACAAAGCAATTCAAAATTATCCAATACCTAAAGATGCTGACGAGGTAAAACGATTTGTAGCTTTTTGTAATTACTATAGACGTTTCATAAAAAATTTCGCTGAATTAACAAAATGTCTGAATGATCAAACGAAGAAAGGAAAAATATTTGAATGGACAGACGAATGTCAACAAACTTTTGATATATTAAGACAAAAATTAATTAGTTCACCAATATTACAATATCCAGATTTTGAAAAACCTTTCATTTTAACGACAGATGCTTCAAATTATGCTTTAGGTGCAATCTTATCACAGGGAGAAATAGGAACTGATTTGCCAATAACCTATGCTAGCAGAACTTTGAATAAACACGAAATTAATAAACCCGTGATAGAAAAAGAACTACTTGCTATACATTGGGGCATTGAATTCTTTAGGCCATATTTACATGGTAGAAGATTTATAGTAGTAACTGACCACAGACCTCTTGTTTCACTTTTTACACATAAAAACCCTTCTTCTAAATTAACTAGAGTACGGATTGATTTATCAGACTATGATTTTGAAATTGTATACAAAAAAGGAAAAATTAATACAAATGCTGATGCATTATCTAGAATTAAAATAGATTCTGATATGCTAAAAAACATGATTCCAATAGAAGACGATTATACCAAACCAACAAAAATCTTAGCAATTACGCGTGGAATGAACGCAAAGGGTAAAACAACTGAAAACAACTCAGATGAGAAAGACATATCCCAACAACAAAAATATACGAACATATGGGAATGTACTTCATTACAAGATATTAAAAATGTGCACAAATTAAAATTTAAAGTTAATACCGGTATAAATACAAAAATAAATAATGATAAATTGAACGGTACCATTGAATGTATAAATAATAGCTATCATATGAATATTAGTGATGATCTTGCAAAATACGTTTTGTTTCTAGAGAAGCTGATAATCTATATGCATAAGCAGAATATTAAAGATCTCGCATTAGCTAGCGACGATGAAATTTTTAAACTGATATCAGTAGAATATATGAAAAGAATTTATGATGAGGTATACCAAAGATTAATAAAATCTAAAAAATATAAAAACTTTAACTTGAATATCATCTTGTATAAACCCTTGCAGTACATAAAAAATAAAAAACTACAAAATAAATTGATTGAAGAATTCCACAACTCACCATTATCAGGACACTTAGGCATTCGAAAGACTGTACTAAGACTCAAACAAAGATACGTTTGGAAAAATATGAGAAAAATGGTTAGAGATTACGTTGTAAATTGCGATAAATGTTTGAGAAATAAGCAAACGAAACATATTAAAGAAGAAATGAATATCACCAACACTCCAAGTACTAGTTTCGAAATAATAGAAATAGATACAGTAGGACCATTAAGAATTTCTAATAATTATAGGTATATATTAACAATGCAGTGCGAGTTAACAAAATATGTCGTAGCATACCCTATGGAAACAAAAGAAGCGAAAAATATAGCTAAAACTCTTGTAGAACAGTTTATTTTGAAATATGGTTGCTTTAAAGTATTAAAATCAGATAGAGGCACTGAATTCAAAAACGAATTAATGGATGAAGTATGCAAACTATTAAAAATAGATCAAACATTTTCAGCACCATATCACCATCAATCTATAGGAACGCTAGAAAGAAATCACAGAGTATTAAATGAATATATGTTAAACTTTGTTGAAGATTTAGAATGGGACAAGTGGATACCCTATTATACATTTGCGTATAATACCACACCTCATGTAAATAACAATTATTCTCCATACCAGTTGATTTTTGGCAAATTACCAACTCTGCCTACAGACGCATTATGCACTAATACTAAAGTTTATGATTTAGAAAATTATGTTAACGAACTTAGGACTAGGATTAAGAGAGCATTAGATAACGCTAAAAATTTAATAAATATAGCAAAAGAAAAATCCAAACTAGAATATGATAAGAAGATTATAAAAAGTTCTTTTGATGTAGGAGACTTAGTACTAGTAAAACTAGAGAGTAGAAAGAAAAATCAGAGTCCCTACATTGGTCCATATAGAATACTAGAAAGACAAAATTGTAATTCAATATTAGAAATAAATAGTAAAGAAAGACTATTCCATAATAATTCATTAAAATTGTACAAAAAGAATAAAAATAATAATTAAAAATTTATAAAAATAAAATACATATATATATTCTTAAAATAAATAAAATAAGATCGTATCAGATACATTTACATTTATAATACTTTAACAAAACAATACATTAATTATACAAAACAAAAAAAATCAAAACTATTAATTTGTAATCAGATTTAAATTTATTCAAAATCTCATAAATTTTATCTTAAGGGTAAGGGTGTGATGTACAGTCATTTCAGTTTTTCCACAAAAACATCACAACTATGACACACATAAATATCATGACACATATGGTAAACAAACATTTCATACATATACCCAAAGACATACAGCGAAGTGAAACATGAGTATTTTCACTTGCTCCACATACAGTTCATTGTTAAGGTACTTGACCGTACTTAAAAGGTAAACAATAGCAAGTCAAATTTCTTTCTTTCTGTTTTCGATATGTCAAATATCATAAATGGGAGAAATGCAATGTGTTTAAAATTGATGACGATGCTAAATTCTGATTGGTCAATAGATAAGTAAATGCATTTGTAACATGAACAAAAAGCAGAACACCATGTTACATAGGGCATTTTGGACATATGAATGAAATGCAAGATGTGTCAGATAATTTCTAGATAATTTGTAAATTAGTATATAAGTTGGAAAATTTATAATAAAAACTCAGATTTAGTTTTATACTTGAACTTGCTTGTCTTGTTATTTTACTGAACTCAAAAAAGGGCATTAATTGCTCGTCTGCCGAGTTTTGAGCCTCGCTTTACAAACCAAGGCTCCTATTGCATTAGTCGCGCTTTCATGCTAATGCAATAGCTATCCAAACGCTAAAAACACCACCTTACATATTATACGCTTATGCAGATCCGTATCTATCACGATCAATTCGCAGAGAGAAGATAATGTGCAAAAAACCCTTCTGAAAAGGGAAAAAGAAGTTTTAAGCAAAAAATTCAACACAAAAACTTTAATTGTTTTAACCATAACCGAAAATATTCATGTGTCGCTGTGCTGTCAATTGAAATTTCCTCAATTAAATAGGAAAAAACAAACAGAGTTGATTACAAATTGAGCCAGATTTCTATCAGTATTTATTAAAATAGAACGTTCACGCAGTTTTAGAGTGAGAAAAGGAAGTGAGATTTATTGCTATAAAATATTCATATGTCAAAATATACATGAGTGAATTAGAGAGTTGCCAGATTTAATATTACATTTCATAATATTCCACCTTAATGATACTTCTGGCGTAATTACATTGAAAATTAAAAAATAGTATTAAAAGATATCATTGCATGACACCAAACATCTTGTTAGCTTGTTTTAGTTTCGCGGCTGGAACCGCCTTAGTAAGTACATCGGCCGCCATTTCTCCAGTCGGTATATACTCCAACTTGACAGTTCCACCGTCTAAATTCTCTCTGATGAATTTAATCTTGATATCAGCATGCTTTGTCCGAGAAGAGTAATTACTGTTGCGGGCAATATGTTGAGCGCTCTTGTTATCACAATATAAAACGATTCCTTTTGTGTGTTTTTGGTTCAGCTCACTTTCTAGTCGTTTGAGCCAAACAGCTTCTTGAATAGCACCAACGATAGCCATGTATTCAGCTTCGGTTGAGGACAGTGCAACAGTGCGTTGCCGATGTGTAGACCAAGATATAGCACCAGACTGAGCAATAAATACATACCCGGACGTAGATCTCCTCTCATCCACGTCACCAGCCCAGTCAGAGTCGCAGTAGCCGACCATCGCATCCCCCTTAGCCTGGTATGTAATTCCGTAGTCAATTGAACCTTTCAAGTATCGCATTACCCGTTTGACGGCTTCCCGGTGAGGTTTACCGGGATTGGTTGAGAACCTGCTAAGCATATTTACCGCAAAGCTAATGTCCGGTCGCGTATTTTGTGCTGCGTACAACAAGCTGCCTATTGCCTCCATGTATGGTATCTTTTGCATGGCCTTAATGTCTTTGTCACTTTGTGGAGCCATGTCAACTGACAGTTTCTGTGAGGTGTCAACTGGTGTTGAGACAGGGTTGCAGTCGTCCATGCCAAAACGCTTTAGTACACCTGCAATATACTCAGACTGATCTATTGTTATGTCACCTGTTACTGCATCACACTGCACACGCATTCCCAGGACGGATGAGGCTTCACCCATATCCTTCATCTCGAAAGTGTCAGAGAGCTGCTGTTTGATATCGCGGGCAACGGCCTCATTGTTGCCAAATATTAGTAAGTCGTAAACATATATGGCTACATATATCATTGTTGGCCCAGCGATATTGTAGTATACACACTGGTCTACTTCGCTTCGTTGTAAACCAAAGCCAGTGAGAACCTGATTTATTTTCTGGTTCCATACTCTGCTCGCCTGCTTCAGTCCATACAACGACTTCTTCAAGCGACACACCCGACCAGATTTATCGTCAAACTCTTCAGGTTGCAGCATATAAATTTCCTCCTGTAAGTCCCCGTTTAGAAATGCTGTTACAGCATCCATCTGATGTACAAACAAATTGTGACGCGCAGCGATCGCAAACAATAGTCGTATCGACGTGTATCTCACTACCGGTGAGAAAGTCTCGTTGTAGTCGATGCCTTCCTTCTGGGAGAATCCTCTAGCGACAAGACGAGCCTTGTGTCGAACAACTTCACCATGTGCATTACGTTTGGTTTTGTATACCCATTTCGATGTTATTGCTGTTTTTCCAGTGGGTAATTCAGTTAGTTCCCATGTCCCGTTGGTGCACAGCGAAGCCATTTCCATCTCCATTGCTTTTCTCCAGACTGCCGCCAAATGTGAGTTCAGAGCCTCTGCTACTGTTAATGGATCATTTGCATCTGATGTCTCGCAATACAGGTATCTCAAGGGTGTTTTTGTTTTGTTGCGCTCTGAGCGACGCAGTTGCTGGTCGGTCTCGTCTGGATCACCTCTTTCACTGTGATTCTGTTCGTCTCTTTCACTTGCTGCTTTAACATGTACGTCGTGCTGCTCTGTTGTTTTGGTTGTATCTGTTACCGTGGGAGCTGGTAGCTCGCAGTGTATACCATTTTTACTATCGTAGGTATCACATGGAGATTCTGGAGTAGTAAACGATTCCATATCTTCCCCCTCTGAGTCGCTTACGCCATGGTTCTGAACTTCTTCATCACCAATAACAAAGCTGTTTACTTCATCTGCCGTAGAGATGTTGTCTTCTAAAAACTTTACATGTTTGCTAATTAAGAGCTTTTTATCATATTTCCTATACAAACGATAAGCTTTAGTACTGTCACAGTATCCTACGAAGACACACTCTTCCGACTTAGGATCCAATTTTTTGCGTTTTTGCTTAGGTACGTGTACCATTGCCTTGCAACCGAATATGCGCAAGTGCTTTAGGTTTGGTTTAACACCCGACCATATTTCCTCAGGGCTAACATTTTTGCCTCTACATGGTACTCGATTCAGCAAATATGCTGCTGCGTTTGCTGCTTCAGCCCAATATATGTTGGGTAACTTCGAGTCTAGCAACATGCAGCGCACGCGCTCGATGATGGTTCGGTTCATCCGTTCTGCTACACCATTCTGCTCGGGTGTGTATGGTGCTGTTTTTTGGTGCACAATTCCATGCTTCTCTAACATATTTGCGAACTTATGGTTGCAATATTCTGTAGAATTGTCTGACCTTAAGACTTTAATACTGCGACCAGTTTGTTTTTCGACAAGATTTTTAAATTGCATAAATTTATCGAAAACGTCGTACTTGTGCTTAATTGGGTATATGAAAACTTTACGAGAGTGGTCATCAATAAATGTTAACATAAATGGCGCACCCCCAAACGATTTGGTATTTAGCGGACCCAAGACGTCTGTATGTACCAAATCCAAAATGCAATCAGCACGTGTTCCACTTTGTCTGCTTACATTTCGTGTTTGTTTTCCTTTGATGCAAACAACACAGCTGTTCTGATTTCCTCTCCCATACGAAACTCCCAATGATGACATTTTGACTTGCTTCATATTCTCGTCGCAAATATGGCCCAACCGCCGGTGCCACAAATCAAACGTGCTGACAGCAGTCAATGCTCGATCAGGTACTATTGCCGTACAGTTTAGCCTATACAAACCATTTTCCAAGTACCCGGTTGCTAATAAATTATTGTTTTCATATATTTTAGCATGGTTACGTTCAAAAACTAGTTTCTTGCCGTTTTCTGTCATTTGACGCACACTAAGCAAGTTTGCGCACAGATTTGGAACATACTCGACGTTTGATATATTGCCTGATGTTAATTTGTTGTTAGCTTTTAACATAACAGCTACACTTCCAATGCTTTGCACGTCAAGCTTCTCATTATTTGCCAATAACACGCTCTTATTTCTTACGGTTTTTTCGCTCTTTAATATTTCCCTGTTGTTCGTCATGTGCGAAGTGGCCCCAGAATCAATGTACCAGACACTATTTCTGTCGTAGCTATTTACCTTATTACCCGAATTCGCAAGCAATGATGCTCCTACCGTATATAAAGTTTTGCCTGCTGTTTTAACATTTTTAGGGCACGCTTTTCTTACATGACCTTCGCAACCGCAGGTATAACAAGTGATAGACTTCTGAGGCGGGTTTTTTTTTGATTTCGTTCTATGCATTTTCTTTGTTTTCGCTGAGTATAGCGCGTTTTCAGTCTCAATGCCGTTGTCGAACTTTACGTCTTGCAGCAACAATTTCTTTATATTGTCTACTGTAAGCTTTGCCTTAGAGTTTTCTACGGCCATTACTAAAGGTTGATATTTGCTAGGCAAACCAGCAAGCATTAACGACGCGGTAAATTCATCTTCTATGTTCAACCCAGCACCTCTAACTTTTATGGATGTCATAACCATCTCATTCACATACTCCTGAACTGATGAAAACTGCTCCAGCTTGAGTTGCACCAACTTTTTCAGTAATTCAAGTCTTCTGGTCAGTCCACTGTCGTCAAATGCAGTTAGCAGCGCTTCCCATGCCTCTTTTGCAGTCTTGGCTGTTGCAATGTGCGCGAAGTTACAAGGCTCGATCATGAGTGTGAGCTCCGCCATGGCACGCTGGTCTAACTCGATGTCTTTTTCGTCCGCTCGCGTAACTCCATGCTCCGCGACTTTCCAACAGCTTTTGAGCACGAGATAGGCCTTCGCCTGGCGCTTCCAATTATCAAAATTTTCGCGACCGCGAAGCTTTTCGAACGGGAAATTCATTACCGACATTTTACTTAACCTTTTTTTTAATAAAAACTCTTATCGCGGGGCATAGGCCCATAACCTATTAAAATAGAACGTTCACGCAGTTTTAGAGTGAGAAAAGGAAGTGAGGTTTATTGCTATAAAATATTCATATGTCAAAATATACATGAGTGAATTAGAGAGTTGCCAGATTTAACATTACATTTCATAATAGTATTACATCGATGTTGAATTTGCGAAACTTTTCTTTTTCCAAGTAATGTAAAATAATAAATGAAATCTCGATCGGTGATCACTGAAATGCAGCTAGCAACTGTATCACATTGAGTGCCAAGTGGATTTGACGAAAGCCTTCACCGGGTGCCAAGCAAATTTTTTCATATAAAATTATGTGAAAATAGCATATATTGATTTCTAAGGCCCACTTGCAGTACATCCAGAGTTAAATATATAAATAGATAGTTAATTAGCTTAGAGTTAAATTGTTATATTCCTAAACCAGACAATGTCTTGCAGCATTAAAAACTGACCCAGAGTTAGGTAACCAGAGGGATTTCTAAATTAAGTAGGCACCACTCTCTCTTTTCGACGTTTGTTTCTATTTCTTATTAGAATTTGAATATAAAATTTCAAGCACTTACATACATACATATATAGGTACAAATGGTAAATGGGCTTGCGGTACTCCTGAGAGTTCTCTTAATTGGATGGACCACTAACACGGTTGGTGCATTTTAATCGCATACATTTTTTTCGCCAGACTGACCGAAACCTCAGAGCTGAAGGCGGAAAAATGATAACGTGAATATGTATGTATGTATGTATATATGTATGTATATACATATGTTTTCAAAAATATTTTTGAAATTTCAGTTTATTTTTTCTTGTTACTGACAGAATTGACATACATATGTAGAGTTAGCAAGTTGACCTTCGAAAATTGCTGGGCCAAATATTTAACGATTTAACTCTAATTTTACTCCTAACCGTTGATTGTGCAAGCCAATTTATCAATTTAACCGGTAAACTTCGAGTTAAATAAATAACCTGCTGTTCTGCAAGTGGGCCTAAGCCATTCTCGAAATTTTTTGTGATTTATCTTGGATTTTATAACGTTTTTATATGTCGTAGGTTTTTGTATGACATGGCACTGTACGACGGAAGTGGAATCGTAAAAATCGCACGAAATGTATCATAAAAATTGTACGNGATTGTGCAAGCCAATTTATCAATTTAACCGGTAAACTTCGAGTTAAATAAATAACCTGCTGTTCTGCAAGTGGGCCTAAGCCATTCTCGAAATTTTTTGTGATTTATCTTGGATTTTATAACGTTTTTATATGTCGTAGGTTTTTGTATGACATGGCACTGTACGACGGAAGTGGAATCGTAAAAATCGCACGAAATGTATCATAAAAATGTACGACTCAATTTTTTTGCTATTTTATTATTTACTTTGGGTTCATTGGTTTTACTTTGATATATTTTTTTATTTACTTTGTTTTTTTTTAATTTTTTTATTTTAATTTTAATTTTGCAGATTTATTTTTAACAGCAAAAAAGGCGAAACGAAACCTTAGGGAACGTGAAATACTTGAAGTCTTGGAAACAAGTGATGATGATTTTTCTTGCGATGACTCGTTGATTGATGAGGACTGGATGCCAGCTGATTCGCACACTGACTCGGCTCACAATATTGGTATTTACTNTTTCTTGCGATGACTCGTTGATTGATGAGGACTGGATGCCAGGTGATTCGCACACTGACTCGGCTCACAATATTGGTATTTACTATACTGAAGACGATTGGGATATAGATGAGGACGAACCCGCAGCAACGAGCTTATCAAACGCAGTAGATTATTCTGAAACGAACGGCATTTGGACTGAATTTTCTTCGCGCCAGAAGTCTTTCACATTCACTGGGCGATCAGGCTTGAAACTATGTATTTCAAAAGATATTTCTTGTTTGGAAGCATTTATCCTATTCGTTGACAACGAAGTTATTGATTTAATTGTCACGGAAACTAATAAATATGTGCAAGACATGTTACCTGATCTTCTCGAAAAAAAATTGGTTGCCAACAACAAACTTTGAAATGAAGATGTTCCCCGGCCTTATGCTGTGGATGGGTTTGGTACACTCAGAAAAAGGTTTAGTTATAATTACCAAGATTTGGTTATAGTGACCAAGTGGCATAGTTGGATATGACGAAATAAATATCTAGTTCACGAAACTCTGCAATTTACTTGGGACTTCTAGTTGGGACAAATGTATATTTGTTAATAATTACAAAACGACTACCTTGAGTTAGGGCTGCCACACGTCCCGGTTTTCCCGGACATGTCCCGGTTTTAGACTGTTTGTCCCGGTGTCCCGGTCCAACCTTAAAATGTCCCGGGTTTCGTTTAAGTGTCCCGGTTTTCGATTTGATTGCACAAATTTTGCATAAAAATGACTACATTGAGAGAAAATACGCGCTGTAATATTAAGAAAAATTTTATGAATTTACTGGGGGAAATAACGCATAGTAAACATGAATATTTTTTATTTGATTATCGTTTTGAACTGTTCGTACTTAAAAACAATATTTTCATACCACGCACACGTGGTGTTGAATCAAACTGAGCATTTGAATGCACATTTATGTACATGTCTGGCTGATGCTTGCCACAATTTGCTAATTTCCAGAGCGTCAGGGTTCAAATCTCATTTCAGACAGCATGAAATCTATTCTATCTATATATATATAAATGAATTGCTGTTCGTTAGTCTCGCTAAAACTCGAGAACGGCTGGACCGATTTGGCTAATTTTGGTCTTGAATTATTTGTGGAAGTCCAGGGAAGGTTTGGAAGGTGAGTAAATATGATAAAAATGATAGGAATTTAATAAAAACAACAACTTTGTTTTTCCTTAGAAATAGGGATGGTCGATTATTATTGTATGCGGAAAACTCTATGAAATTGTGAAATCGTGACGTTCTTAATTTGTTGGTCTACACTCGCCTACGTTTAAACTTTTCGTATATTTTTATGTACTCTACATATTTGTATGTATATTTCTTTTGTATGTAAATCCGATATATTGTTATGGTTTAACACTGGCAGCGGATTATTTTGCATTATGGCGGTTGTTGTAGTTACATACATACATATTCAATTGTATATATTTGTGCGGTATGTGTGATTGTATCTTTTGTTTTTGAGGTCGCTGGGTTATGAAATATTTTTATTGCTTTATATCTATATATATTAAAATGAATTGCTGTTCGTTAGTCTCGCCAAAACTCGAGAACGGCTGGACCGATTTGGCTAATTTTGATCTTTAATTATTTTTGGAAGTCCAGGGAAGGTTTGGAAGGTGAGGANTCCTTAGAAATAGGGATGGTCGATTATTATTGTATGCGGAAAACTCTATGAAATTGTGAAATCGTGACGTTCTTAATTTGTTGGTCTACACTCGCCTACGTTTAAACTTTTCGTATATTTTTATGTACTCTACATATTTGTATGTATATTTCTTTTGTATGTAAATCCGATATATTGTTATGGTTTAACACTGGCAGCGGATTATTTTGCATTATGGCGGTTGTTGTAGTTACATACATACATATTCAATTGTATATATTTGTGCGGTATGTGTGATTGTATCTTTTGTTTTTGAGGTCGCTGGGTTATGAAATATTTTTATTGCTTTATATCTATATATATTAAAATGAATTGCTGTTCGTTAGTCTCGCCAAAACTCGAGAACGGCTGGACCGATTTGGCTAATTTTGATCTTTAATTATTTTTGGAAGTCCAGGGAAGGTTTGGAAGGTGAGGAAATATGATAAAAATGGTAGGAATTTAATAAAAACAACAAATTTGTTTTTTCTTAGAAATAGGGATGGTCGATTATCATTGATTTGTGTCCCGGTTTGGCAACAGAGATATCTGGCAGCCNAAATATGATAAAAATGGTAGGAATTTAATAAAAACAACAAATTTGTTTTTCCTTAGAAATAGGGATGGTCGATTATCATTGATTTGTGTCCCGGTTTGGCAACAGAGATATCTGGCAGCCCTACCTTGAGTGGACAATATTGTTAGTTGAACAAAATCATTGTTGAGCAAATATCAACAATGCTTTGGTTGATACAAGTTTTCAATTAATTTTGTGAACTTGCTGTAGACGTGAATCAGCTAACCGTTTATTATTGGAAAAAAGGTTGCAGTTTGACACAAATAAAAATTTACTCGATGGATGTTGTGTTTACTTTCTTCTTTTATTTTCATATATTAAGCATAAAAAATACATACATATTTACATAAATAGTTACTAGTGGAAATAATAAATATGTATATGGTGGTAAGAATTTCCCAAAAAGAAACGATGAAACAGGAATAGTCGTGCGAAGACCCAAGTCAATATCTGCTGGAAGTGCTGGTTTAAGTAAACTGCTTTGCTTTTTCCTTGGCTAAATAGATACTTTCAAATAATAATTCACATGAATTATATATCCACTGAGAAACCCCGGTTGGCATCAAACTTTATATTTTTAAATAACTATGCGCACACCGAAACAACTCGCGGCGATGGCAAAACTGAAACTGAGACAAACAAGCATGAACCAACTAACAAGATCACGCATTCGGAAAAGAATGAAAAAAGTAATTTCTGAGCGTTTTTGACATCTGCCTAAAAATAAAAACAAACAAAGAAAACGAAAAAGGCGCAGTGATCGAGTGCGATTATGTTGGTATTTATTATAAAATATAAAAAGTGAAACTTGATGACAATAAGCAAAAAAAGTTCATAAAATATGGTTTTAATGATTGAGAGTGTTTTACAATCGCATATTATCGGCACCGGTCGATTTTTAAATGCCAATGTTCTGACCACAAATGTGCACCCACTTTTCACGCAAATTTACGCCTCCTGGCATATCAAACAGACGCACAAACTTGTTCCAATCACAAAGCACTTCATATTATATCATAAATTTGTAATAAATCAATATGTATAATTAAAATCGCTGCAGAAAACACATAAAATCGCTAAAATATCACTACGAAGAGATAGAAGACGATGTAAACAGAACCGAAAAACATCAAAAACGCTACGAAAACCTTTTTCTGAAAGTCGATTACAAATACAACGATGGCGGATTCCGTGATCTGTAGTCGTTGGTTCATGCAAACAAGTCTGGGCATATCATATGATATATAGCACACACTTTTCTTTCTCTACCTAGTGCAGTTATCGACATGCCATAGAGATGCAAAAAAAAAACCATCGATGCATCGGAAACATCGATGTTTGCTATTCGATGTATCGAAAAAAACCGATGTTTTGGACCTTCCGATATACATCGATATATCGATGCATCGACTTTTGTGTGCAATGTACACTGTACCAAGGCGAATTTATACAAGGTGGTGTTAACAGAACAAAAAAAATTAAACTAACACATTATACGCACACTGACAATCAGTACAAAACAAAATTTCAGCAAACACATCATTTAGACAAAAGGTACAAAGTCGTCGTGAAATCATCGGATCCGATAAAACACCTTGTATAGATTCGCCTTGCACTGTACATACTTTTTTTTTGTATGCTTTCAAACTCTTTGCTCCAGTACCTATGTATTCTAGATGTGGACTTTTCACTATTTATGCACTATTAGAATATAATAATAATATAATAATATATAATAATAATAGATTGGCGCTTACACATATGTTAGTGTTTGGCCGAGCTTCTCCTCCGACTTGTGGTGTGCGCCTTGATGTTGTCACACAAATCGGAGGGACCTACCCTACAAGACATTGCTGAGCACTTTAGGCAAAAATTCTCACACATTTACACTTTTGTTTTTGTAGTACGGCATAAATGAGTAGTTTGACTATTAGTACTGAGGACTTTCTGATGACAACATTGAGGGGAAAGTACTCAATTTTTTCCCATGGCCTGAACGAAAATGAGGACTTTGATAAGCACTTTTGTGATTA
>NW_016160024.1:1553-23152 GCF_001687245.7 Rhagoletis zephyria | reverse complement strand
TTTAGGAGTAATGATAATATGAGTACTCATATGATACTCAGCTGTCTTGTAGGGTACAGTTTTACGCCGACTCCGAACGGCGATTGTATTTTTATGAGAAGCTGTTTTTCATGGCAGAAATACACTCGGAGGTTTGCCATTGCCTGCCGAGGGACGACCGCTGTTAAGAAAAAACCTTTTTCTAATATTTTTTGCGATGTTGCTTTACCAGGGCTTGAACCCAGGTGCTGATGAGTGAAAGCGCGCACTGCTTACCACTACACCACAGCGGCCGACTATTAGAATATACATTATATAATATTATTCAAAATGTTATTGCATTAATAAATTGCTACTTCATTAGTAGAAACATTTGGTGCCAAAATACCATCTACAATATAATATTAATTGATATGATATTGACTCTAAAACCATTAATAAATATAAATAACAAATATAATGTCATTGCTAGCTGGGACACTTTATATTATTTTATTATGCTTATAAATATTTAACAATTGTCGCCACTTACATACCTTCCGAAAATTTCGAAGCCTTCTCAAAAGAACAGAAAAAACTGGGATTTGTAACTGTTTAAATCTATTAATACATTTCACTGTGAGTTATTACATAAACACTGATCGAAGTTACGATTGTTTCATTTTCTTGTTGTATATTTTTAATTGAAAGAAACTGTTGATATTTTCATTCGATGCATCGAGTAGCAATATTTGTGTGGGTTTTTTATATCTTGATATAAGCATTTGTAAGATAGCTTTGAAAATGTATTTTTGCCGGATTTAATCGCTTACAAAATTTAGAAAATAGGCTATTTTACATCCAAGTACATAATTACAAATATTTTAACAGGAAACAGCTCAATTTTTGCGCTCTTCGTATCAGTGATCGGACTTCTACAGTTTTACGCCGACTCCGAACGGCGATTGTATTTTTATGAGAAGCTGTTTTTCATGGCAGAAATACACTCGGAGGTTTGCCATTGCCTGCCGAGGGACTACCGCTGTTAAGAAAAAACCTTTTTCTATATTTTTTGCGATGTTGCTTTGACCAGGGCTTGAACCCAGGTGCTGATGAGTGAAAGCGCGCACTGCTTACCACTACACCACAGCGGCCGACTATTAGAATATACATTATATAAATATTATTCAAAATGTTATTGCATTAATAAATTGCTACTTCATTAGTAGAAACATTTGGTGCCAAAATACCATCTACAATATAATATTAATTGATATGATATTGACTCTAAAACCATTAATAAATATAAATAACAAATATAATGTCATTGCTAGCTGGGACACTTTATATTATTTTATTATGCTTATAAATATTTAACAATTGTCGCCACTTACATACCTTCCGAAAATTTCGAAGCCTTCTCAAAAGAACAGAAAAAACTGGGATTTGTAACTGTTTAAATCTATTAATACATTTCACTGTGAGTTATTACATAAACACTGATCGAAGTTACGATTGTTTCATTTTCTTGTTGTATATTTTTAATTGAAAGAAACTGTTGATATTTTCATTCGATGCATCGAAAATATCGATGTTTTTATACGATACATCGATATGTATCGATGCTATATTTCGATGCATCAAATTGAAAAAAACATCGATGTATTTTTTTGACTTGCATTCCTAACATGCCATAGCTTACTGGCCGTCTCCACAGGATAAAATTTATTGCTGCCCAGCTGTCACTTTGGTCGCTAGATATAAGTTATATCAGTAGCAATATTTGTGTGGGTTTTTTATATCTTGATATAAGCATTTGTAAGATAGCTTTGAAAATGTATTTTTGCCGGATTTAATCGCTTACAAAATTTAGAAAATAGGCTATTTTACATCCAAGTACATAATTACAAATATTTTAACAGGAAACAGCTCAATTTTTGCGCTCTTCGTATCAGTGATCGGACTTAAAAATCTGGAAATCTGAAAAAAAATGTGGTAGATTTCAAAAAAAATGTGGTAGATCTGAGGTTTTGGATCAAAATTTGTACAAAAATTAAAAAAAAATCTGCAAGGTTTCACCTAAATTCCAAACATTTTAATTAGAATCTAGAAAATTAAATTTTAGTATAATAAAGTGCAAGATTCAAGTTGCTTGAAATTGCGTTGAGTTTTGGCCATTTTTTTGCTTGACAGTGTAAAGCTGTTCCTTCCATATCAAGATATTTTTCGCACATATTTTGAAAGATTTCTGCAACCTTGCGGAGTGCTGCCAGCTTTTCTTTTTTATAACATCACGATGCTACTTGGGATTTGCCGATTTTGGCAATTCTCAAGTAAAAGTAAACAACGCCTCAGAAACCTTAGATGCACTTCAATTTGCTAATGCGTTCACAAAAATCGCCGTTTTTTGCATATTCGCTATTAATTCTTTTTTATAAATCATATATTTTGCAATTTAACACAATAAAACCACGTTTCCTATCGAAAAATTTCATATTGAGAAAATTTACTATTTTACGGTTTATTTTATCATCCCATTCTGCCTGTTGTTAGTGTTTAGAGTTGGACAATTTTTGCTCTTAAAATTAAGAAAATTATGTCGAGCAAAAATAAAACTACTCAAAAACGCGAATATGTGGTAGATTTCAGACCTTGTGTGGTAGATGCTAAAAAAAGTGGCAGATCTACCACAATGTGGTAGAAGTCCGATCACTGCTTCGTATGTGAAACACACATACGCTCAGAGAGGGATGAGCATTATTTAGGGGTGGCTCACAAGCATGAATGTGTTCCGCTCTCAAACTTAATCGTGTTTGCTTCAACTAAGATTTGCTAACTGTGACTAAACCATGTGTTGAAAGAAAGCTTATCTGTATTAGCAGAGCTTAATAACATCCTTTTACGAACCATACGTTAAGTTGAATGGAATTTGTAGAAATATGCTTTAAAAAAATATTTATTAATATTTACCAAACCCTTCAACTAAATAAACGATTTGGTACAACCTAGATGAATATTAGAAGCTTTAATATATTTAGTTATAATTACCAACCCATGGTAATAGTTCCCAATCCTTAGTCACAGTTCCCAAATATTCTCAAAATTCGGGAACTAAATATCTTTAGTTGTCGAAACTAATCCTTTTTCTCAGTGTAAGAGTCGGATCTATAAAAGACTATTGGTCCAAAGATTTGCTGTACAACTTAACCATTCCGGGAAAAACAATGTCGCGAAATCGTTTTCAGTTATTGATTGGTGTTATGCACTTCTCAGACAACAATTCAATTTTACCAGGCGATCAACTTGGTAAAATACAACCGCTAATGGACATGCTTCAAATGCGATATCAAAGAGTTTACGTACCAGGTGAAAATATAATAATTGATGAGACCGTTATTCCATGGCGAGGCAGACTAAGTTTCCGATAATATATACCAAACAAGGCTCATACTTATGGTAGAAAGCTTTTTAGACTCTGCTCTTTCGAAGGATTTACTGGTCAGTAAAAATATATTCTGTCAAGTCATCAACTGGATTGAGGAAGTCGGTTTGGCGAAAAACGTTTGCGAAGATTTAAGCGCTAAATTGAAAGGAGAGCGTCGAACGTTATATGTAGACAACTTTTACACCAGCTATCAATTGGGTCGTTCTACGCTAAATCAAAAAAACACATGTTGTCGGTACACTCCGTGCCAACAAGAAATATTTCCCAAAAGAAGTTATGGGTGCTATTGCAGTAAATGCATGATTTTGCATATTTTGCAAAAATACCTGTTTTTACATATTTATTGCGCATATTTTAGTATATTTTACAATAAATGCATATGTTTTCCACATATTTTTGCTTTTTTATTTACACCCATTCAAATTTAGTGCGATATCTTTTGACAAAAAAAAAATACCTATAATCTTTCCCGAATATTCAAACGAATATCTTCTCGTATGTTTTAGAGTCCAGCTGCCTCTCTCTGTATAACATACTGAAATTCATTAAAGCCACCAAATGGCTGTAGGTGGCACGGGTTGTGAAACCAAAATTGCAAAGTTGCTAATTGCTTGTCACCAGGGTGACAATCCACTTAAACCAACCAAATATTCATCTGAACCGCTATTAAACTGTGAATGTTTCTATTTACAGCAGACAGTCTACTTGATTATAAACTAATCTTATACATAAGTATGTATTGTATTTTGAAGTGGATTATTTTTTTGTTAAAATACAAGTGGTATTTATTTTTCTATCGGCATATTTTACTTATCTACAAGACGAGCAACAGAAAAGCCGTTGGCTGTGGTTGAGTATAATAAGGGAAAATCGGGCATTGATCTTTCCGACCAAATTACGGCTTATGCTTATACCCTTCGCAAAGGTTTGAAATGGTATAGGAAATTGGGAGTTAAACTCTTACTTGGACTTTCCGTAGTAAATGCCTACATTGTTTATAAAGAAGCTACCAATAAAAATATAAATATCCGATCATTCCGTGAACATGTTGCTAAGAGCCTACTAGATCTGTCATCTCCGCAACCTATATCGCAATCCAAACATATAATCACAAAAAGGGTAGATGATAATAATACAACGGTGCGTTTTATGCTATGCAATATCAAAAAAAGCATCAAATCGAAAATAAGCTAGAAATCATATCAAAAAGACAGCTACGTACTGTCCGTAATGTCCTAACACTAATTTGTGCATTGATTGCTTTCCGAAATATACGCATCTTAAACATTAATATTTACATGTAATAATTTCACATGAATACTAAAACAAAAACTTAACAATGAAATTTTAATAGGATTTGTACTTTTATTTAAATTATCATTTATTAGCTGCATTTTTTTTGTATCTTTTACATTGTTTTTTCCCAATAAGTAAACCCAATAATAAATTATCAATTCCGAAAAGCACCTCAGAGTTTTTATCATAAAACCAGCAAAACTGAACATAGCGCTGTGGAAGTTGGACCAAATATTAGTGCAAAGATCAGCCTACTAAGAAAAAAAAAAAAAATCGTTGTAGTGTCACACAACAAAGTATACGACAATTGGGGTGTTCACAGTTCGTTCCAAATAGTGTCTCAAAATGTNGAAATGTCTGGCAACACCAGCAAAGTTTTGAGACGATTTTGCGACGACTGCTAGAAAGGGGTGCTCACAGTTTGATGCTAAAGATGTCTCAAAATGTAGACGTCTACATTTTCAGACACAATTTGGAACGAACTGTGAACACCACAAATGTTTAATGCGAAATAACCCCCGCTTTAAGCCTTTTGAGCGATAAACTGGACTTTACACGATCAAGAATTTGCAATGATGAATGATGTGGTAATACACTCATATTTATGCAACTAACGGACGACAAATTGCAGCGATCTCTTGAAATTTCAATAGATTGATTGATAGGTGTGTTTCGTGGTTTGCAAACTGATTGAAAGTTGACAAATATGCCTGGACATTGACAACTTTGAGGTGAATTTTTGGCTAGTAAGTACAATACGATATAAATATACGTACTCATGGTGGTGTGTACAAATTGACGTGTGTATTTATATTTCCTAGGTGGACTCTAAAATTTAAAAATGTACTTTCGATTCATTCCGTTACGAAATATCGGCTCGCATTTCTCGAAAACGATTAAGGAATTTGTTGTCGAGGTATTAGGTTTGATCCACACGAGACCACGGGTGCCCAAAACAGTCCAGAAAGCGTTTTTCACGCTATAAAAATTGGTAATAGAGAGCGTATTCGTTCCACTTTTGGATAGTAAATGTCTTCTTCTTCCTGCCCGAAACAGCTCGGGCTTTCTTCCGGGCACAAATGTGCAAAAATTCGGATGTTGTTTGTTTACATCTGGAAGCATTTTTTTTAAAACACAAATATGAAAATTAGAATTAATTATATTAGCCATATAAGATAAATACATTTAAAATCAATGGACCTTAGTTATAGTCGTGAGTTAAATCTCATTCTTGTTAAAATACAGTTTTAAGTTTGGAATAGATATTTAAGTTGTGTCAATCATAGACATGTTAGAAACAGCTTTTTGTTAAGATGAGAGAGAACAGTGCTATCCATAAGAAAAGAAAAAATTTACCCAGCAATAAGTAGAAATATGAGTACATTAACTAGTTCACCCGCAGGATTGAGGATTTAGTAAGCCGGGAAGTCGTGGGTTCGAATCCCACTACCAGAAAATATTTTTTTACATCTTGTTTTGTTATTATAAATATTATTTAATTTTTTTTATTTAATTATAGTTGTTGTGGCCTTTTTAATTAAAACTAAACTCCAAAAAATTTGATTAATAACGAAATAATTATATGAAATACCATAAATAAAAAAGGTAATAAAACAAAATTTAATAAAATAAAATAATGTTTATGCTAAAATGAAAATATAAAATAAAAAATATTTTTTTGGAATTGCTCGGAGTGGTGAGCGAACCTGGGTGCTATTGCGTTTACCACTTCAACAATAAAACAAAACTTTTTTCACCCTCTTGTTCTTGCGTGATCTTGTGTCATTCGTTAATGCTGTTCCCCTACTCCAGGGTTTAGACAGAAATAGTAAGAAGTAGCCGTGGAGTAGAATACCGACCGTTTAGCAAAAAAAAAAAAATAAAAAATCTGGCTTGATAGAACTTTTCATGCTGATTTCAACCATACCAAGATTATTTGGCACAAATAAAAACCAAAGCCAATGAAAGAATTAAAGTTTAACTTTTATATTTTTCATATTTATATTATCTCGAAAACTATTTAAGCGAGCACAATATTATAGCAAATATTGATGCTAATTTAAAGCTAATTTAAATACCTTTTACGCGACGCATATAATGTAACTCTTTTTAAAACAAATTTAAATAAACGCTAACTAAAAATAAATATATATATATATATTTCGGTTATTAGGTATTTCTGGCTTAAAAATAAAAAAAGGCAACTATGTACACCAAGTGACGTCATTACTTTTTTATAGGTTATGTTGTTCTGAAGATACTAATATTTAAAAAAATCCAAAAATTTGACTTTAACCATTGATATCTTCTTTATTTTTTACTTCCGCCAGATAACTTTGGTAGGGTTGAAACCAGTACAAAAAGTTCTTTAGAGCCACATTTAGCTAGATTGTTGCTATGTTATGCAGCGTTTTTGCTGCATTTAAAGTGCAACATTTAGCACTTTCGAACATATGTTTTCGAAGAGCATTCATGCTATCGCATTTAGCAAATGTACATTTACCCGAGTTCGAAATCGAATGCTTTTGACAAACAACCGTGTTCCAGTCGCTTATTCACATCCGTATCTATTACGATCAATTTTCACGCAGAAGATAATGTGCAAAAACACCTACTGTAAAGGAAAAAATAAATTTTAAACCTAAATTCAACAAAAAAACTTAAATTGTTTTAACCATAACCGAACATATCTTTGTGTATATATTCATTTGTCGGTGCTGTCAATTAAAATTTCCTCACTTAATTAGGAAACAAAACAAACAGAGTTGATCACAGATTGATTCAGATTTCTATCATCATCACATCGATGTTGAATTTGCGTAACTTTTCTTTATCCAAATAATGTAAAATAATAAATGAAATCTCGATCGGCGATCACTGAAACGCAGCTAGCCACTTCTTCTTCTCTTCTTTTTTGGCGCTGTGGCTTCCCTGAGGCACTCCTGAAGAAACTTTAATGATATTGGAAGAACAATTATTAACAATAACTCTTTGTGTTCTACCAGAGAGGTAAGAAGAGATCCATTGAAGAAGACTGGGCTGAAAGCCGATTAGGTCGAGTTTACGGATGAGTAACGAGTGACATACTTTGTCAAAGGCTTTACTGAAATCGGTGTATAATTCGTCGGTATGAGTATTTTCTCTAAAACCGTTTGAGACATGAGTTGTAAACTCCAATAAATTAGTGATAGTAGATTTTTCTTTAGAAACCCGTGTTCAGATTGTGAAATTGAAGAAGATATAGAATGTGTCAGCTGATTAACAATAATTGCTTCGAATAATTTGGGGATAGCGGAGAGCTTCACTATGCCTCGATAGTTTTCTATAGAGGACCTGCTGCCGTTTTTGTGAAGTGGTATTATGAAAGACTCCTTCCTGACTGACGGAAAAACGCCATGTTTAAGTGACAAATTGAATAGAGTTGTTAAAGGCTCGCAGATGTTCTCAGCGCAGTTTTTAAGAAAACAGGTCGGAATATGATCAGGTCCAGGCCTAAATGACGCTTTTAAGGTTTTTAAAGAGTGTAAAACTTCATCGGAAGATATTACTGGAATATAAGCAGAGTTGATTGGACAAAGCTCGTACGGATAGTCTTCACTTATAGGGAAGTCTACAGAATAATTGGACCTAAAGACCTGGGCAAACATGTTGGCAATGGGTTGGCTGTTGCTAGACACAGTGTTGCGATAATGCATAGCGGACGGAAAACCATGTACTTTACGCTTTGAATTCACGAAACCATAAAATGGTTTAGGATTGCTAATTAAATTCTTCTTAATTTTACATAAATATGAGTTATAACATTTCTTATTTAATGCAAAGTAGCTATGCCGCAAAACTGAGTACTTTACGTAATCACTGTGTAAGCCAGTTCTTTTATACAATTTAAAAGAGTGTGACTTTTTGTTTTTCAATTTTTTAAGCTCTTTAGTGAACCATAATGGTGTTGGTTCTTCATGAACAATATTAAGTTTTGGCACATACTTTCGAAACAAATTGAAAACAGTATCATTAAAGTGCTCAACGCTACGCTCCACGTCATCTCTTTATATTGGCCAAGATAACTTTGAAAGTTCTTTGTTAGTTTTCCTGAAATTTGCTTTCTCAAAAATATATCTAGTACTTGAACTATACGACTTATTTTTATGTATTTCATCTATGATTTCGTAACTTAATATTACATTTACATTGAGCCCAAATGCGTCATTTGGGCGAGAAACCTCAAATGCGAGGCCAAATCACGCATTTCTCCATACAAATTCACATTTCCAGAATGACGCATTTCGACGCATTTACACAAAATCACGAAACAAATGCGTTCCAATTGCCGTACTATTTTATTGAACGCACTCAGAAACAAAAGTTCCACAAAAGCTTTGGTTTGTCTTTGACATTTGGAATTTTTCAAACACAAAACAAACACAACGAAATAAATAAATCTTTGAAATTTGTGTGTAAAAATTGTTAATTTATACAAGAGCTTTACACATTTTTAGTTTAATCAAAGAATAATTGCCTTTTTGTGTCCAAAAAGCGTTAACAATATAATAAATGTAGTGTTTGTTTACATACATTTTGTTTTTGTCTTCCCTTTTCATTTGATGAGAAGTCAAAGCAAATGCGGATCAAGCAGTGTAAACACCTTCAAATGACTGATTTCAAATCACGCATTTTGGTCCAATGTAAATGTAATATAACTCAAGAGCGGGATGGTATGCATCCTCTGGCAAAACTAGGGGATCACAACGATTAATAGAGGCCTTCGGAACATCATCAACGTAAACAAGATCCAATACCTTTCCAAATTTATTTGGCCATATATTTATTTGTTCGTGGCAAAGTTCAGCCATTTCCTCCAGAAATACATTGCAACTATCTCTAGATGAAACTGGTACATCGGTGTCAATGACGTTCCATGAAATGTGTGGCAGATTTAAATCGCCCAAAACAATCATAGAATCGGATGCCGTAAGCATTGCATTTACGGTCTCAAGTAAAGAAACTAGCTGCATATATACTGCTACGGCAGAATTAGGAGGGATGTAGCAAAGAGCTATATAAATATAACTCTTTCCAGCCTGTACACGTATACATTTTAGTTCGGTATATTCAATGACAGGAACGCTAACTTCCTCGGATGGTATCGATGAATGCACCACAAAAAGAACACCACCGCCGATTCTGCCCTCGCGGTCACTTCTGTATATTTGATATTGATTTGGAAGAATTTCGGAATTAAAGATATGAGTTTGAGCCATGTTTCGGTCAAGGAAATAATATTATAATTGCAGTCGAAACCTTGTAAATATAAGTCAGTTAATTTGGTATTCAAACCTCTAACGTTTTGATAGTAAATACTTAAATAAGACTTGCGAGTTAGTTTTTTGAATCCGAATTAAGATTAGAAATTTTAGCTACGTTGTTATTACTTTTATTAGGTTTATATTCAAACTCGTGAACAAACGCCCCGGTCGGCCAAAATGAACTACTTAGTAGTGAATCAAAATCTTCGGCAGCTACATCAATTTTAAAAGATGAAATATCGCGATCATATTTAAAATTAAATTTACGAATAAATACATCTTTAGTTCTAATTTTAGTCGATATGTATGACTTTATATCATCCGAAGAAGTATCTTTAGCAAATCTAGGGACAAAGATTGATCTTCTCGGAGGAATTACAACCAACTTTTTGGTAATGATGTCTGATGTGCGGGGCTCCGAATTATTCGGAGGAACTAAGGTAGACAGTGCAGCTTCAGATGTTGATGGCAACACTATTAAATCAACGTTATTATTTTTAGATGTAGACCTAGTTGATATGGCTTTAGATAGTGGAGGTTCCAATGCCTGAGGGCATGGAGAAGAAAGATTAATAAGTTCCAAGGACTGGGATGGAGGATTTTTCTGACTAGATTCAGTGAATATCTTTTTAAGTGGACTAATAACACGCCTACCTTTATTTTCTCGGCTATCCTCAGAGTGTGGAGGGTTGTCGAGACATGTGAAAGACTTAAACATTTTTTCGTAATGCTTAAATTTCTCAACCAGAAAAACCATTTCTGGACTGCCTGAAGAATTTAAATAAATCAACTTCGGTTGATCTACATTTTTGACAAGACCAACGAAGACCCTTTCCCTCATTAATAGCGTCTAACACCCTACCGCTCAAACCAGCACATTTTATATGGGCAATCCCATCGCAGAGCCAGCATGACACATAGGAGTCGCTTTTAAAGTGGCAATTGGTGTAAATACACGACATGTTTAAATGATATTTATGTATAGGTTTTAGAAGCAAAAAAGCAAAACAGTTCCGAAAGCGATGTATCAATCAGAGAACCAATCAGCTGGTAAGTATCGGTTTGAAAGCTATGTAGCGAACAGTTTTAAATACGCTATATGTTTAACACCTAATAAACACAACGCAAACAGTTGTGACAAATATGAAACAGCAGAAATAACAAAAAGACAAAAAGAGCAATATCAATGTGCACAAATAAAAACAATTGTACAATAACAATATATTATATGAAACAAAATACTCGGCACATACAATTAAGAATATCAAGTTAAGTTAATCAAATTTACAGGAAATTTTGATATTTTACTTATCTTTAAATTGTGCACCAGACGTTTAATCACACTTTTTTAATCTTTTACTTTATTAAGCGTAAGTTCAAGTTAACTAAGGACAACAAACACTTTGTTTCCTATACTAGTTACCGAGATCAGTTCAATACTCTCAATAAGTCCTGTTATAAGGGTTACATTGCTAATTTTGAAAGAAGCATTAAAAGAAATTCAAAATGTTTCTGGAACTACATTAAGTCCATAAATGGTGTCTCTAATGTTTCCACCTCTGTTTTTGTAGGAATGCTGCGGCAGCCTCATTAAATGGACAAGCTGACATTTTTATGGATTTCTTTGTATCAGGTTTGTATTTGAGGTTGATGAGCTAATCTCGGATAGTGATACTAACAATATGGAGTGGCTTCCTTCGATGTAGGCTTTCTGATTCTCACAGACGAAGGTATTCTTGATGGTATTAAGAATCTTAAATATTTTTGTTATACAGATAACGATGGCTTGTCTGCTATTTTGTTAAAGAATTGCGTTTCCTTAGCAGAACCCTTGAAACTTATCTTCAATAAATCGCTATCGTCAGGAATTTTTATTGAGGAATGGAAGCATACTTCCATCACGCCGATATTTAAAAGTGGTAATAGGTGTGATGTCAGTAACTATCGTCCTATATAAATTAACTACAGTTCCTAAGCTCTTTGAAGTTATAATAAAAAATAGGCTGTTTTATACTTTACCGCGCGTAATTTTCTCCAATCAATGGTTTCGCCCCGGGTAGATCCGCTGTAACTAATTTCGCCGTTTTTACGGACGACTGTATTAAAAGTTTCCTAGCAGGGTATCAAATCGATACAATATACACGGACTTTTCCAAGGCATTCGATAGAATTTCGTACACGATTTTAATTAATGGGTTTCAGTCGTAAATCCTTCAATGGAACACAGAACTGGTTCTGTTGTTCTGGATGGCGCTTCTTCGAAGACCTTTTCGCTCACCTCTGGAGTCATTATTTTGCAATTGGTCGAGATAATAATACAATTTTACGGCATACCAAAAACTTCATATTCAGGCATGTGCTGGAAATCACGCGATTTCATCTCGAAACCGAAATTGCAAATCGAACGAATTAGTTTGACGTGTGCTGAAATTCACACGATTTGTGAAAATTCGAACTTAATTCGAACACAGCTGATTGAAAGATAAGTTGAGCACGGCAAAATCCAAAATAAATAAAAAATGAGTGTTGTGTCTGTTTCAGCGTATTTATGGAGCCTTAATAATTGGCAAAACAATGCGAAGGTTAGACGAAGAGTGCTCAGAGACCATTCCAACCCTTTAGACGTCCCCGAATCAATGTAAGTGTATAAAATAGTATACGTACATACATATGTATATGCAGATCAAACTATGGGTACGGTTTAGTTATTTGTACTATGATTTTGGGTTGTTGTGTCCAAACGCGTGACCAGAATCTAAAAGCTTTAGCATACACGTCTTGTCAAAGGATTATAATTTCCGCCTCTATTCTCCGGCAACACAGAAAGGATATAAGGGTAAGTAAGGGTTATAATCCCTAACCTACGCAGAAGGAAGTTCTGATGAGGGTTACTTTTCCTAAGGGGAATGACTTTTCCTAAAGTTTGCAATGCGCTCTTTCTAATGGGTGGTTTTTAGGTGCCACACCACCGCCCCTCCACTAAAAATAACAAAATCATTGTACAAATAACTAAATATTTCCTCAAACTATTTTTTTCATTGCAGTTTCATTTCCTATTACCGGATTAATAAAGTTGCTTTTGAAAACATCCTAAACGATGTTAAGCCTTTCATTAAACAGTCGTCCCTCCCTGCTGAAATTAAACTGGCCGCCACAATGAGATTCCTTGCTGAAGGAGGTTATCAGCGATCTATAGGGAAAGACTTGCATATCGCACTTCATAGATCCACCATTTCGAAGGGTCTTAAAGAAATGTTAAACATTTTAGAAAGAATACAGTGCCCAAAGTGGATTAAGCTAAGAATGAGCTTTGATGAAATCCGTCAGTCAAAATTGTACTTCAGCGATAATTTTAACATTCCTGGAGTAATAGGCTGTATCGACGGGACACATGTGAAATTGCTTAAACCCAACGATAATGATCATCTTTATTATAATAGAAAGGGTTGCTTTAGTGTTAACGCAATGATAGTAAGTAAACCAACACATTTTAAGAAAGAATAATTAAGGTATTCACACCTCGCTGCTCATTCGGTTACCGGTTTGAAAATTATTTAGACAGGGCAACTTGTCAGTTTTGCAATATTTCGATGAGGTAGAGAAAAAGCTAACTCTCCTCACAAATAAAACCATTATTACTCACGAGGGATTTATTGCACCCAGTATAGGGCAGATGCATTGAGAGTCTTCATTTCAGGACTTAGAAGACCTCTTTGCGATATACTTTTTGCATCCCGACCGGAAGATCTACCAGGTGCTTTCGCCCTGGCCCAGGAAGTCGAAGCAAATAGGGAACGATACGTGTTCGCAGCAAATTTCGCAGCTTCTAGTGACGACTCTCCAAACAGATTTAAAAAAATAAGAAATGGTAACTTAGATCAGAAAACACAGGCTACGCAAAAGAACCCCCACTTCTCAAATAAGGCTTCAAAGAAAAACGAAAATGAACAAAATCAGTCAACACCCATGGAAGTTGACCCATCAGAAACACGACTACGTCAGAATACAAACTGGCGTCGTTCTGAAAAGACAGGTATTAACCAACAGCAACAACCTTGGAAACGGCAGGCGGAGTCAGGAAGAAACACAGGACCTAAGATGCAGCGAATTAACAATTTAGGTCAAGAAAATCCAAGTGAGAAAAATTATACCCAAGAAGCCGAAGCCGAGATCGAGGACCTCGAGGAAGAAGAACAATTGAATTTTTTAGGGGGAAATCCCTACTCCCGTGGATCGAACAAGGAGTAGGCCAGAAAGGTAGAAAAATCAAACTATTGGTAGATACGGGAGCTTCCAAGAACTACATAAGACCAATAACAGAATTCAAAAATATTATCCCAGCTTCCACACCATTTACCGTAAAGTGCTTACATGGCAATAGTCCTGTTAGACAAAAGTATAGAATCAAAATTTTCGGCGTTACTGCGGACTTTTTTGTGCTACCAAACATAGCACCATTCGATGGCATAATCGGGCTAGATTTGCTATGAGCAACCCACTAACCTACGGGGGCTCCGCTCTTTTCTAGAACTGGCAAGTTACTATAGGTGTTTCATTAAGGATTTTGCCAGTATAGCAAAATCTTTAACGGATATGTTAAAGGGCGAAAATGGAAAAGCAAGTGCAACCCAATCGAAAAAAATTAAAATTCAGTTAACAACGGAAGGTATAAAAGCATTCGAGAAACTCAAAGAAGTCCTTGCGTTAGAGGACGTCACACTGGCATACCCCGATTTTACCAAGCCATTTGATTTGACAACCGACGCTTCTTCAAAGGGCTTAGGGGCGGTGCTCTCCCAGGATAAGAAACCTATTACTATGATTTCTAGAACACTCAGAGATAGGGAAGAACATTATGCAACGAATGAAAGGGAGCTCCTGGCAATCGTTTGGGCTCTTAACACATTGAGAAACACCTGTATGGGGTAACCAACTTGAACATTTTTACCGACCACCAGCCTTTGACGTTTGCAGTTTCAGATAAAAACCCAAATGCGAAGATAAAGCGCTGGAAGGCGCTCATTGAAAGTTTTAACGCCAAAATCCTCTATAAACCAGGAAAAGAAAACCACGTTGCAGACGCTTTGTCAAGACAACATATGAACACGATGGAGGTTGAAGAGGATGCCAGCTCAGACTGTGCCACAATACACAGTGAGGAGTCACTGACATACACCATCGAAACGGTGGATAAGCCTGTCAATTGCTTTCGAAACCAGATAATACTCGAGGAAAGCGAAGGCATGTCAAAACAAACGTATATTATGTTTGGTACTAAAACAAGACACATTATCTCATTTAACGACGTGGAATCACTCATAAAAACAATGCAGGAAACCATTAACGATAGTGTGGTCAATGCCATACACAGCTCTCTACCGATTTTGGCCAAGATTCAGCACCGCCTTGTAGAGCTTCATCCGAACGTAAAATTCAGACACACGGAGAAAATGGTCACCGACATATTTGATGAAAACGACCAAAGGGAAATTATCGTCGCTGAACACAATCGTGCGCACACAGCTGCACAGGAAAATGTGAAACAGATCCTGTCTGACTACTTTTTCCCAAAGATGGACAAAAAAGCAAGGGAAGTGGCAGCAAATTGTAAGACATGTTCGAAGGCAAAATATGATCGACATCCGAAAAAGCATGTAATTGCGCCAACACCAATACCTTCCCATGTGGGGGAGATATTACACGTTGACATTTTTTCTATCGATCAAAAATACTTTTTAACGTGTATCGACAAATTCTCAAAGTTTGCGGTAGTACAAAAAATTGCCTCCAGAACTATAATAGATGTGAAACCTCCCATCTTACAACTTTTAAATATCTTCCCAAATGTTAAAACCATGTACTGCGATAATGAAAAGTCTCTTAATTCGCAAACCATAAAATTATTACTGCTAGGTTTCAATAATGTAGAAATAGCAAATGCACCACCACTTCATAGTACTTCAAACGGGCAAGTGGAACGCTTTCATAGCACCCTTTCAGAGATAGCTAGGTGTCTGAAACTTGAAAGAAGTATAAATGATACAGATGACTTAATTTTACTAGCGACTATAGAATATAACAGATCCATTCACACAATAACGAACAAAAAAACAATTGAGATTCTATATGCCGGATCAGTGGAAAATTCAGAATCAATTCGAAACCGCATAGAAAAAGCACAAATTGCTGATCGAGAATACCATAACAAAAATCGTCAGTGTAAAACATACAACGCCGGTGACAGGGTCCTTGTAAAGGTTAATAAAAGACTTGGAAATAAGCTTTCAGGAGGGTCCACAAGGACAATCTTCGACCACCTTGACAAAACCTACCTACAAATTAATTCCCACCTTTTACTTACAGGTTGATAGCACTGACGCTTTTCTCGACAACCAACTCGATGGACAAACTTATGGACTACACTGACGCCAACTACATCCCAATCCTGGACGGGGACATGATACTATGGGAACATTACGGATATCTGACTCACTTTACTAATATATCACTGTACGAAACCATGAATAATGAAGCAAGAAATCTAATCGACTTATTTCCTCAGTCACATATGAGAAAGCTACTAGACGCGGACATAGCACACATCGAAACACTATTACGAACCGTCGACATTCACCATCGACAAGCACGAAGCCTGAACTTTTTAGGTACGGCACTGAAGGTAATCGCTGGTACCCCCGACTTCGACGACCACCAAAGGCTACAAATGAGACAGGATATTCTCGTTGATTCGAATAACAAACAATTCAAAATAAACACCCACATTCAGCAAAAAATATTAGATATCAGAGAAAAAATAAATAAAATCATTGCAACTACAAGGAAGGAAGAAATAGATACGGGTCACTTATATGACAATAAAATGGCAAGAAATAGAATAATAACCTTTGAGTTACAAGCTGTCACAATATCATTAACATTCGCCAAACTTAATTTGGTAATTTGAGCACTCGACCAATGTAACAACAATAGAAATATTAGGTATATCTAGAATTAAGGTTTTACAAAATAAAAACAATTTGTATTTTGTTATAAAATATCCTATACCCGAATTAGTTTGTAAGAAAGTTAGCTTGTTCGCCGTGTCGCACCAAGGACGAATACTGCACTTCGAGAAACCAATACTGTCGCTCAATGCAAAAATAAAACACTAGCTGTTAGTTGCGAAAAATCGTCATCTGCTACCTTTTGCAAAACGCTCAATACCACCACCTGCGGGCAACAACTAGTCATGGGAGAGGTGGCAAACTGTTCAACTGTCGCTAACCATGATAAAGGTATCAAGGAAATCGATGATGGTATTGTGGTCATCAACAATGCTACAGCAAAAAGGGTGAAAATGGGAACGTTAGAACGGTCAACGGCACCTTTTTGTTGACCTTTGACCAAACAGTAATAGTAAATGGCATCGAATACCGCAATGAAATAACGCTGCTACCAGGTCACCCGGAACTCCAACAGCGCAAAAAATTAATCTTTTGGGGCACATAGAAACGTTAAGCTTTAACTACCTTCAAGAAATGAATGTGGAAAATATCAACCACATCGGTGCCCTGCGAAGAGAGGCTAACTCAAAATGATCTCATTATAATAGCAATATCAGTTATAGCCCTCATAGTATTTTGGCTTGCCTTTAGTAAATACAAAAAGCAATCTCAGAAACGTGCAATGAATGTTTTGGTAAGGGAGATCACCGAGAGGATCGCGGACGATCCACACTTAGGAAGGGAGGAGTTAACCCAACACCCTAGCACACAGTCAGCATTGCCGGCTTAACAAGTGCACCGAATATGCTAATAATAATAAACAAAGTAACGATCAACGGCTACAAACAGACAACACTCAGCATACTCGCAAAGCATAAGCAGACAATTATAGCAAATAATAAGACAATAATAAATATTGTAAAAGACGCCGATGCGACACACATGCAACGATGAGCGGCTACAAACATACAGCACATAGCTATAGCCGTGTGATCCGCTGATCCAACATATTTACAACCAAATGAAAAAGGAATGCAACAACAACACAAAGCGACAGCAGTTAGGGCAGCATTTTATATAAGACGTATTGAAGTGTTTAGAGTTTAGTTTTTAGTATGAATTCAATAAATAACGATTAAAATGAATTACTTATACAATTCATATCTTAAATTTATCTATAGTAATCGATTATAAGTGCACAAGAACTGATACCAATTTTTCCGCCAACGACGACCTCCACCCTACTACAACTTGCAAAGGACATTGCCGTGTATTCATAGTCCAGCAACTAAGTCGAAACTAACAAAGTTGCAACTTAAATGTAAGTACCAACTTAAAATTTACCTCTATTCATAGTCGCATTTCAGACTTCTACTAAGTAGTTTCGACTTAGTTTACGATATAGCAAAATGAGTGTGAAAATGTATCGATTTTTCTTTACGATATTTTGGAAAAATTACATTTTTATTAAATAATGTCAAGTTTGATCATCCGTTTATGTAATTTTTATTTTCATTGCATGATTATGCAAAATAATAAGGTATCATTTCCTTGTTAATTGTGTGAAATAACCAGAACAACCGCAGTGATTTGAAGTCGATGTTTATCGAAAGCATGGTGTGAAACATACAAATAGTAGATATCTAAATGTTATGCACAAATTTACTTTAAAAGAAATAGCGTGAAACTGACTTATTATTTGAGAATTTATCTAAATTATTCCAATTATAAATTGGTGATTTAGCTTTATTCGAATTGTAATACGCATGTAATTTCTTCTTCCGAATAAAATGGATCGATCTTTGTAAATTTTAATTGGAGATTATTCAATATTATCAAAATCACCTTCTACGAACTTAATTTTTACATATTTCGTCTGTTTTCCCTTAATTTGATAAAATACTTCTTCCTAGTTACGACTTAGTTGCAGCTGCAGCCGAAACTAAATTTTAAGTTAGTAGTTAGCCAGAAAAGTAGCTTTAGTTGTGACTTAGAATAGTTTCGACTTAGTTGAGTACTAAATATGACTATGAAGTTCTTAAGAAAATTACTACGCTTTATACTACGGTTTTCTAAAGTTTTTTTGTGAAAAAAGAGCACAAGGCAACCCAGGTTTGCAACAGAAATATATGCCCGTTCCATTATTTCTTGAGGAAAGAGTGAGGCAACAGGCTGTGAAGTATCAAAAATGTCAAAATTCCTTGGACACACATACGAAATAATGGCAAATTTTTCTTGACCGTTTTCTTGAGAGCTGCATACAGGGCTTTACAACTAAAGCTATTCATAGTCGCTTTAGTTTCGACTTTTCTGGCTAAGTACCAACTTAAATTTTAGTTTCGGCTGCAGCTGCAATTAAGTCGTAACTAGGAAGAAGTATTTTATTAAATTAAGGAAAAAAAGATGAAATATGTAAAATTAAGTTGGCAGAGCGTGCTTTTGATAATATTGAATGATCTGCAATTGAAATTTACAAAGAGTGATCCATTTGAATCGGAAGATCAAATTAAATGCGTATTACAATTCGAATAAGGCTACATCACAATTTTATAATTGGAATGATTTACATATATAAATGCTCCAATAATAAGTCAATTTATGCTTGTTTTTTTAAAGCAAATTAGTGCATAACATTTAGATATGTGTTTGTATGTTTCACAGCATGCTTTCGATAAACATCGACTTCACATCATTGCGGTAGTTCTGGCTATTTCACACAATTAACGAGAAACTTATACCTTATTATTTTGCATAAACATGCAATGAAAGGAAAAATTACATAAACGGATGATCAAACTTGACATTATTTAATAAAAATGTCATATTTCCAAAATATCGTAAAGAAAAATCGATACATTTTCACACTCGTTTTGCAATATCGTAAAACTAAGTTAAAACTACTTAGTAGAAGTCTGAAATGCGACTATGAATAGAAGTGAATTTTAAGTTGGTACTTAAATTTAAGTTGCAACTTTATTAGTTTCGACTAAGTGGCTGGACTATGAATACGCGCCCTTGTAATTTAAAAATAAAATTTCGTTTGTGCTTTATTTAAGTGGAAGCATAATTATAAAAATGAAATCCATAGCCGCGGCGTTATTGCTTGAAGAGGAGAACGAGTCCCAGATTGCTGATGCGGAAATTGAAAGGCGGAGATTTAGGGACATGTTTGATCTTTCTTAGATGAGTGAAGAGTCCTAAATTCATCATGAACTGTATTACTCATCGCTCAAAGCCAGTGAAATTATAAACGTTGTGTGAGCACTCCAAAACATTTCCATTTACTACAGAGTGGAAGATTTGTACGCAAATGAATTCCATTTTGAAAGCCGTCAGCAGGAATTCGAATTCGAAAACACAGAATNCGCAATATCCCTTTTGGTTGCCATTATTTGAGCCAATTTTTCGTATTGCCCGTATTACCGCTCGCGAAAACACAGAAATCGAAAAAATTTATTTATGATGACTTTTACAATCATGCACAGTATATTTTACTTATTTTTTTTATAAAATTTTATTATTTAAACCCACGAAAATAACAATCGAAACGTTCTCCGTCAACAAATTTGCAACTTAGAAAAACGGAACTCCGATCGAAATGTAGAATAGGTATAATCGTAAATTTCGAAGATTGATCGAAAGGAAACTGAACGAAGAATAATAAAGTTGCCAAATGGAGAAAATTTCGATTCGAGTCGAAATGCAGAATAGGGCTGATTGTCAAAAATTTCTCATGCACATGCAACTTGTATGGTACCAACCGAAATTGAACGGCGTGGTATGAAGATGGAGTGCAATGGGGTATAGTCGTTGTGCTGGATATGCAGTTAGAGTTGCACTCAATCCCGACTCTTGCGTCCTCGTTCGCGCACTCTGGGCAACGTGAGCAACCCATGTGCAAGATGCGGTAACCAACCCGAGTGGAGCCTTGGGTCACGGCAGAAAGAGAGGGCGCTTCGGAGGGGCCACTCCGACTTATTCGGTTTAAGCGCTCACTGAAGTCTGCAGCGTCTGCTCACCAGGAGGTGCGGCTGCAAGCGGGCGTCTGTCTTGGAGCAAGCGGCCCGCTATACAAATGTGTATCCGGTTGAATACCATCCACACCAGCAATGCTTGTGCGCTGGGTTTGGGACCCGCCTCGTAAAAAAATATAGCCAATGAAAAGACCCAAAAAGCCTCGGATAACTGCATCCCTACCCGTTGACGACCCCCGAAAACGGAACAAGGACTATGAATTACGGAGCTGTACCTGGAATGTCCGGACCCTCTATACGGAAGGTGCCTCTATCCAACTGCTGGATGTCATAACAAAATACCAGGCTGACACCGCAGTTCAGGAAATGCGATGGACGGGGCATGGCTGCAAAAAATTTGCAGCATGCGACATCTACTACAGCTGCCATGAGACAGCGCACAAATTTGGTGTCGGATTTGTGGTTTGGCGGTGACTCCGACACCTTGTCTCCCGGTTCACGCCCATCAGTGAGCGAATTGCCACAATCCACATAAAGGCGAAATTTAACAACATCAGCCTAATTCTTGTGCACGCCCCGACGGAAGAGAAGGACGACGAGACAGCAGCGTTTCTATGAG
>NW_016160024.1:0-1528 GCF_001687245.7 Rhagoletis zephyria | reverse complement strand
CGGAGAGAGGCTGATCGACTTCGCCGCGGCACGGAACATGGTAGTCAGTAGTACCAGGCACCATCATCGAAACATCCACAAAGCAACTTGGGTGTCCCCTGATCAAATAACAAAGAACCAAAGTGATCATGTTGGGATAGATGGAAGATACGCTTCGAGCGTTCTTGACGTGTGCTCTATCCGAGGTGCCAACATCGACTCGGATCACTACCTTGTTGTAGCTAAGGTCCGCATGCGCCTCTGTGCAGTAAAAAACGTGCGGTAGGCAACGCGGCGTAAGTTCGACATCGCAAAGCTGCAGTCACAACGGACTGCCGAAAAATTTAGCAACCGACTCTCAATCCTGCTTAATCAAGCAACTCCTCATCGCCTGGACATAAATGAGCAGTGGGACTCCATATCCCAATCCCTTCGCACCGCTGCGGAAGAGGTTGTTGGTTACTACAAACCGCGCAGAAACAACTGGTACGACGAAGAGTGCCGCGCGGCTGCTGCAGAAAAATACGCAGCATACAAAGCTACCCTTCAGCCAATGGCGACACGCGCGACAATTGAGCGTTACCGGGAGAAAAGGAGGGAAGAGAGACGCCTTTTCAAGAGAAAGAAAAGAGAGGCAGAAAGGCGTGAGTGCGAAGAGCTTGAGATGCTGGCAGACAGGAACGCGGCTCGAAAATTCTATCAGAAAATAAGGCAGCAATCAAATGGTTTTAAGACCGGGGCTAGCTCCTGCAAAGATGAAGATGGAAACCTGGTAACAGATGTCCATAGTACACTTGAGATATGGAGGGAACACTTTTCATTGCTTTTAAATGGCGAAACAGATGGCGCGTTTGATGAAGGAGAACCCGAACCAATGTATAGAAACGAAGCCCACGTCCCTCAACTCGACCAAGACGAGTTGAGAACAGCAATAAAGCGACTTAAGAACAACAAAGCCCCCGGAGCCGACGGTATACCGGCTGAGCTGTTCAAAGCCGGTGGCGAAGAGTTGGTGGGGCGTATGTACCAACTTTTAAGCAGAATTTGGTCTGATGAATACATGCCCGAAGAAGGAAATCTCAGTGTACTTTGCCCAATCCACAAGAAGGGAGATCCCGCCGTTTGCGCCAATTATCGCGGAATAAGCCTTCTTAATATTGCATACAAGCTCCTGTCGACGATACTGTGTGAAAGACTGAAGCCGTTCACGAACCAGCTGATTGGACCTTATCAGTGTGGCTTCAGACCTGGTAAGTCCACCATTGACCAGATTTTCACAGCACGTAAAATCCTGGAGAAGACACTAGATAAGCAAATCGACACACACCATCTTTTTGTTGACTTTAAAGCTGCTTTTGATAGCACGAAGAGGCTCTGCCTGTACGACGCCATGTCCAAATTTGGGATCCCGCAAAACTAATACGGCTATGTAGAGTGACGTTGAGCACAAACTTCAGCTCCGTCCAAATTGGGAAGGACCGCTCCGTGCCGTTTGAGACGAAACGAGGTTTTAGACAAGGCGATTCACTCTCGTGCGACTTTTTCAATC
>NW_016160023.1:69229-72131 GCF_001687245.7 Rhagoletis zephyria | reverse complement strand
ACGTAATACAAATTGCAAGATCTCAAAACTGAAAGGAGTTAAGGGATCGCAATTTTTTGGGAGCTAAATTTTTTATAAAATCTGTTTTAATTAATTAGTGAATATTAATATTATTATTTCTTTTAAATTTTTTATGTACTCGAAAACAGAAAACCTCACAGGACATACTTTAAAAAGTTTGTAAAATTGTGAAATCAGACAAAAAATAGCCACTATTAGTGGAATATGCAGTTTTAACTGCATACATATTTATGTTACATTTTCTGTGTATTTTGTATACACGTGTACATTTTACGGCTTCTCTGTTACATAATATTTGTATTTACATTTTCCATGCCCATAAATTTTCTTGCTTTTAATATGTGATGATTTACATTTTGGCTTACTCCCCTGACACACTCGCGAGCCACTATGTAGTATTTTGGCAGGGNTAATTTTTTGGGAGCTAAATTTTTTATAAAATCTGTTTTAATTAATTAGTGAATATTAATATTATTTCTTTTAAATTTTTTATGTACTCGAAAACAGAAAACCTCACAGGGCATACTTTAAAAAGTTTGTAAAATTATGAAATCAGACAAAAAATAGCCACTATTAGTGGAATATGCCGTTTTAACTGCACACATATTTATGTTACATTATCTGTGTATTTTGTATACACGTGTATATTTTACGGCTTCTCTATTACATAATATTTGAATTTACATTTTTCATGCCCATAAATTTTCTTGCTTTTAATATGTGATGATTTACATTTTCGCTTACTCCCCTGACACACTCGCGAGCCACTATGTAGTATTTTGGCAGGGATTATGAAACTACAAGCAAAAATAAGACAACAACAAATTTATGCGCATTTAGTTTTTTTTTTTAAGTTATATATGCATATAACAATGTAAATATGAGGAGATTATGAAAACAAGAAAAAAGTGTATGCCCTCCTATTTTTCGCTGCTATTTTGCACAATTTTCTTTACTAATTTGAAGCCCCAAAGCGTCCGAACAAATGCCAGATATGAGCACACATTTACACTTGAGGACGCATACATATGTACATATGTATATGTTTTTTATTTGTGTATAAGAATATGCACTGCATGTGCGCGGTATCCTGTTATTTATGCCGTGANAAAAACAAGAAAAAAGTGTATGCCCTCCTATTTTTCGCTGCTATTTTGAACAATTTTCTTTACTAATTTGAAGCCCCAAAGCGTCCGAACAAACGCCAGATATGAGCACACATTTACACTTGAGGACGCATACATATGTACATATGTATGTATATTTTTTTATTTGTTTATAAGAATATGCACTGCATGTGCGCGGTATCCTGTTATTTATGCCGTGATCTCAATGTGGCCGCCAAAGTGGAAATATATACATATATATACAAATATGTTTTTCTTGTTCAAATTTGTTGTTTGCATGATGCCAAAGGCGCGTAGATGCACACATATGAATATCTACATATGTACATATATGTGCAGGCTCCCATTGGGACTTGAAAATGGGGAAATGAGGCTAGTTGAAAAGCCTAGCACGCACTTGTTCCTTTACTAAATCCCATCAACTCTTACAATTGGCTGCGAATACAGATATTTAGAACTAGTTGTTAGGTCGCGGCGACAATCTTTGACTTCCACGTTTATGAATTTCGGTTATGAATCTCAATACTTTAAGAATTGTACGTCAGTTAGAGAAACATTCACATATTTTCGAAGCGTGATTCCGAATGCGGACATAAGGAGTTTTGGCATTCAAATAAAGGAAATAGGATAGGCGTGGTTTTTGGAAAATTTTTAAGGAAAGTATCTGAGTTTTAACCAATTATTCCTATTGGGCCTCGCTTGAAGAGCAGAACTAGTCGGTTATCTCTATTGTGGATTTCTATTGCAGCGTGTTTTTGACACCACAGAACACAGTCCGATCATATTCTGCTTCTACTGTGTTTGTTTAGCAAAACGTAATCCATGAATTTAAGGTTTCCGTAGTCCTGGNCTGGCTGCGAATACAGATATTTAGAACTAGTTGTTAAGTCGCGGCGACAATCTTTGACTTCCACGTTTATGAATTTCGGTTATGAATCTCAATACTTTAAGAATTGTACGTCATTTAGAGAAACATTCATATATTTTCGAAGCGTGATTTCGAATGCGGACATAAGGAGTTTTGGCATTCAAATAAAGGAAATAAGATAGGCGTGGTTTTTGGAAAATTTTTAAGGAAAGTATCTGAGTTTTAACCAATTATTCCTATTGGGCCTCGCTTGAAGAGCAGAACTAGTCGGTTATCTCTATTGTGGATTTCTATTGCAGCGTGTTTTTGACACCACAGAACACAGTCCGATCATATTCTGCTTCTACTGTGTTTGTTTAGCAAAACGTAATCCATGAATTTAAGGTTTCCGTAGTCCTGGAAAAAGCGAGAAAAAAGGGAAATATATTTTCTCGAAATTTAGGAACGGGTCCTCCGAAGAGTTATCCTTTTAGCCACAAGTAGACGTGTCCCGATTTCTTGGTTACACTAACAGGATACTTAACAATACGTCAGCCTAGCTGGTCTAGGATGAAGGGGATTTAATTCCTTAAAAATCTATGCAATGGATCCCTCTCCCATTTCCCAGTTAACAAAGTTCGCGTTCAATTGAAAGTTTAACAATTTTCCAGTTGGTATAGAACCGTCAACCAGCCGTATGCAGAATTTCCATTCTCAAAGGAGCAGGTTCCCAGAGTACTCAATAACATCCACAGCTACCTAGTACAGACTACCCCCAGCCAGCGAAATTGCGCACGAAAGAGATCAATAGACGCGCACTCTGGCTTAATTCAAGTCAGGCTGGTGCAACCGACTCAAAGGCTACCCTTTCACGTCTCCATCATAGCAAACAATTGCCCAGCGTGTC
>NW_016160023.1:38630-62525 GCF_001687245.7 Rhagoletis zephyria | reverse complement strand
GCACACAACAACTGGCTGGGTAACCAGCCAACTAATCAACCGTAATCGAACTGGTTCAATGCTTGCCACCAAAGAGAAATGATTCAAGTGTGTAAGGCATACATAAGGTTTAAAAGGCGGTACAGAAAGAGAAGAGTAGCAAAACTTCAGGATTGAAAAATGATGCACAGTTCATGGGTAGGCAATGGAGGTATATACTTTTTGGGGTTTTTCATCTACATCTGATAAATGAGCATATCGGCGACTGAGTGGAAGATCGACCTATTTCTTTCAGCCAGTTCGAAAACGCCCGATCTCAAAAAAAATTTTAAGTACGCCGTATTTCACAATTCGCTTCACAAATGCTCAGCATAGTTCATATTACAAGATTTGAGAAAACTCTTCTTAAATGGCAACTCTACCCAAAAATATTTTAAATTAAACATGTTTCCCAACACCATTGGTAAAATTAAAATCTAGTTTTATTGATGCAGCTATTTATTTTTTGTTTGTTTTTCTTTGTGGATGCGGCACCTATACTTTGAGAAATTCCTACATTAAACAGTTTCGATCCAGGGATCCTGGTTCGACTCTCGACATCTAAAATTAGAAAAAGATTTTTCAAACAGCGGTCGCCCCTCGACAGGCAATGGCAACCCACCGAGCGTATTTCAGCCATGAAAAAGCTTCTCATATAATTCATTTGCTGTTCGAAGGCTGCGTGAAACTGTAGATCCCTCCATTTGTGTAAGGCGCACACCAAAAATTGAAGGAGAAGCTCGGCAAAACACTTTTTTCTTGTCAAAATTTATTTATTTACTTTTTTGGGAAATGGCAGCTATGCTTAACAAAACTGCCACATTAAAACTTGTTCCTATATTTTTTATGGTCAAAACTTATTAAATTTGTAATGGATGGCAACCCTGTTTGGAAATATTTCCTATTTGAAACATTTTTAAAAAGCTATAATTTTTTATTTAAATCTGTATCTACATATTAAGCAAGTTAGATATATGTATGTTTTTCATTTATTTATAGACAGGGTTACCAGTTTTATGTAACTTTTTATTTAAAAAATTTCTTCGTCGCTCATCAATATTTATCTTATTTCTATACATCTATATTTACATATGTATATATAGTTATTCGTTTATAGCTTTAATGTGGTTGGCAACTCTATTCGGATATACATATATTTCTAAACTAAAATATTTTCAACATATTTCGGTTTTTATTTTAATTTGCATATTTTACACACGTAAGCTAAATTTTTATTTATATTTTTTCTTAATAAATAGGCGGCAACCCTATTTCAAGGTTAAAAATCGCTCATGCAGCTTTATTTTTACACCTGTGTGAATAAGAATATCTTATTTATCCTATTGTCCCCCATCCATGGGTGTCGAATCGACGGATATTTTCACTGGAGCGTCGTCATCTATACGTACGTGTCTAAGCCAGCACAATTTGTTAAAAATCTCATACAGTTCGTCATGCCATCTTCTTTTCTGTATATGGCAACGCTGCGATTCACCTTAATTATTTTTCGATAGAATTTTCAACTCGATTTCCTGCCTGCCAGCTCCCCAGTTTTTCGCAGTCACAACTTTATGTCTCTATTTTCTTCCTCTTCATAATACGTCCCTTTTTCCCCCTTTTTCCCCGTTACCACTCAATTTGGGCGCACGTAGTCATTGATTGCAGGGTAGCTTGGTATGCTGCGTGTTTCTCTGCAACTGCGACATGGAGCTCTTCATCCTACCAGCTGTTTCTGCGTGGGTGGTTATAGCGAACGACCTCTTCCGCAAGAGTACGCAGAGATTGGGAGATGAGAGCCCACTGATCATTTATATCCAAGCGATAAGGTGCCGCTGATTTAATCGGGATTGAGAGGCGATTGTAAAACTGTTCGGCTTTCTGTAGCTTCTCGTCGTCGAACTTTTGTCAAGCTGTCTGATGCATCGTTTTTATGGCACAGAGGCGATGTTGGCTTCTCGAAACGTCAAGAGTGCCCCCCATTTTTCCCCATTTATCAAACCGTCATCAATTTGGTCCTTGGTTCTACGGTCAGGAGAGCCCCAAGTGGCTTTACGGATGTCCATCGGAATTCCTACACTACATGCATATCAGCATTGTGTTTCTTCATGACAGCCAAAAGTTGAGTAGAAGTACCTTCCCTATAGATGCCTGGACATTCCACGTGTACAGCCATAAATCATCGTCTTTGTTCCATTTGCGAGGGTTGTCAACCTTGGGGCGGATAATAATCCGAGACTTGTTAGGTCTTTTCGTTGGACAGTGTTTGCTTTTTTTTTTAGGGGGAAGGTATTTTAGCTTCACACTGCGAACTCTTTTTACCTTCCTTTCGGGATGTAACTATGTAATATTGATTCGCCTAAAAGATGCAGCGATTTCTATTCTCAAGTTACATACCTGATGACAGTACGAATGGCAATTATAATAGGGAGGTTTTAGTTTTTTTAACTATAATTTTATTCTTGTTGCTGTGTAGACAACCTACTTCCAACAAGTAATTGATACGACAATTTTTGAATTTGTTGATTTTCTACCAGCCACATTCTTCTTGTGTTTCATATATTGCACATAGGTACATACGTGTTTAGTTTACTACGTCTATCAAGCTAAGGGAGCGTCAGGGTGGCTAAGACGACGGCATGCGTGCCTTTAACAAATATCGAACTTTGCCGGCAATTTATCTTAATTTATGTGCAATGTCTTACTTACAATTCGCTCCTTCTACTTTTTATATGAGATACTACAATTTTTTTCCCAACCCTCACTTATCTTGTGACCTCATAATCTAGCTGCTTTTTCTACTTTCCATTTTTGCTCATCTCTATTCCTCTAGCTATCTCTATCAACCCTCAGACTAAAGAAGTGGCTGTGACTGTTGTATGTGCTTTGTTTGTTTGCATGTAGTATGTGGGAGTTGGTGTTGGCACCAAAGTGAGTACGCCTCTATACCCGGAGTTCTGTGACGTCAAATGCGCTTGTCATTGCAAAAATTTGCCGCTATTTTCCATTTTGCACAGCACAGCCCAGCAAAACAGCATACCAGCGTTAGCAGCAGTGGAGAGCCACTAAATTGTACTGCAACGCCATCAACAGCAGCTGTTGCTTGCTCTTGCATTTTTATTTTTATTTTTTCGCTTTTTGTTGTTACTGCAATGCTGCAACATCATTTTACGCCTGTGGGCAGCAAGCAGCATACAAAATGAGGTTGTCATACTGGCTAAAGCAAACAAAAGAAACTCGTTCGTTTTTAAAATTTTCTCCGTAAATGTTGCGCACATTTTTCTTTTTTGTAATTTATTTTCTGCTCCATTTTTTGCCTCATACGATCTCTTTGTTTTCCCTTAATTCCTCCATTGTTTACATGATGTTTTTTCATTTTTTATTTCTGCAAGTTTGTAGGTGTAAAGTGGCCCAAGTAACCGCCAGCTGCTAACTGCTTTTTGAGGTTTACTTTTTATTTTTATATTGTTATTATGTTACATATATTCAGGCGCTGTAACATTTACATTCGAGTGCGCGCGCGCCAGCTTACATTAATCAACTTTAAAATAGGTTGATTTATTTATTCAGTAATTTTTTTTCTGAGTTTTCTTTCTCAACTACATAGTGGTGGCCTTGGTATTTTTTCATCTCGATATTGATGTGATACTTTGTGTATCAAATACTGTTGTGTGTGGGTGTTGACATAATTTACTGCTAGTAGCCTAAAAGCAGGCAACTTATAGAGCAAAAAAGCTCATTACATAATTTTTTTCTGAAATTTATTGAGTGCAAATAAATGTGCCGGCTATTGTATTGAAAAATACTTTTTTTTTGTTGTGTATAACGTCAGCTTTTGGGGTAAACATATTGTAATAAAATGTTCTCCAATAAAAAGCTTCTGGATTTTTTCGTGATTTGTTGTAATTGTTTTTAGTTCTTTCGGGATTTTTTTCGTACCCTTTTGCATTTGTTTTATCTTTTCTAAGTTTTATTCGAGACTTTTTCAAATTTTTTCGGTATACTTTTGTGAACCGTCAGGATTTTTTCGGAATTTATGCGATTTTTCTGAAAAAGTTTGGGATTTTTCAGAGTTTCGTTGACCTCTTTTTTGTTGTATTTTTTTTTGCGTATTTCGAGATAATTCGAAATCTTTAAAACTTAAGTGGTGTACTTTACCTTTTTCTAGATTTATGTGGCCTATTTTTGAAGGCTCATGAACTTTTCTATCTTACCACATTTTGGTTTATTCACAATTTTTCATTCTGCATTCTGTGCCTTTTCTAGCTTTTTTCGGCACTTTTTTTTTTGGGAGTATTGGATAATATTTCGAGACAATACGAGATTTTTCACGATTCTGCGATGTATTATGTCTCTTTTCTGGATCTCTCTTTTTATAAGATATTCAAAAATTTTCTAAATACTTTAGGCTCTTTCGATTATTTTTTGGGACGGCTCAGGTCTTCGCTGAAACCTTTTGGGAGCTTTGGTAATTTTTTTAAGGACTTTGCTGTCATTTTCGGCCTTATTTGTGAACTTCTTTAAAAATTTTCGGTGCATTCTGTGGCCCTAGGTGATCTTTCTTTACTATGTTTGGGGGAAAGGAATAGTTCTTTTTTTAATATTTGGCGCGTTTCCTAATTTTTCTGGAATTATTTGAAAATATTTCGAATTGATTCAAAATTTTTTAGGATATTTTTGGAATTTTTTGCGGTGCCTATTTTCTTTTTGATGGCTTTTTTTGCACTCTGTTTTTGATATATTCGAAGACTTTTCGAAATAATTTGAAACTTTTTCATGTTTTCAGGGGTATTATATCTGAAACTTTTCGGAATTTTTTTATACGTTAATTCTAGGTCATGAGGACTTTCATGACAACGAAAGGACTGGTAATATCTCAAAGATCGAAGCCCACTGAAGCTTGGATGGTACTCAGACTTTCTGTGTGTAATACACATTTCGAATCGCACCACTACGGCCGTGGCCCTTAAGCGTCAAATGAGAATAACAATAGGCGGCAAGAGATTAATCATAATGCGCTAAAACTCTTGCAAATGATACGCCATAAATTATAATGAATATTTATAAAATTCCAAAAAAATCCTTTACATCCTTGGAAGCGGCTGTATAATCCTTGGGCATATTTTCAACCCCGCACATACATTTGCATGTATATGTAGGTTCCCACAAATGTTATGAAAGCAAGAATTATTTGACACTTAAGTAAATGCTTGTTCAAGTTGAAAGCGCAGCCGCCTACAATGCACCGTTACGAGCGCATATTAATTTAATCGAATTTTAATGCTTGACACTATAACAAGTAACCAGCAACCAACTAGGTACATAGATACTATAAACATGAACAAATATTACGAGCAAAGCGATTATCAAGCGACATAAAATGTAATAAGTTGTCAAAAGCAGCTTGACGTTGTGCAGCAATAACAAGCGTACCTAGTTGCAATAAAGTTGCACAGCATACACACTAGTTGTGCAAAGCAAAAAGGGAGACCTTCACTAACTGACGGACTGAAAACGGAAATTCAGTTGCTGCGCACAGGAACTCAAGCGCATTTGTTGCGTTAAACGCGCCCGAGCGAAAGTACCTATGTATGTACTGTGAAAAGCTTGTTGTGTAAGTGGTAACCACCAACGCGCAATCAAAGTGAAAATCGAAATAGTCGTTGTGTTGTGTTTGTTTTTATCTTCCTGCTATGCAGCATTTGTGTGTGCAAAGATTTGATTTCAATGGTATTACTTTAAGTGAGTTGTAAGGGAAAACATACTTCATATATATTATAGGTGCCTTTACATGGGCATATGTGTATCTATGTACATTAGAGCGTGCCAGAAAAAATTTCTTAGTACACCCCTTAGTTTAAAATATTTTTGCAAGCCAAGTTCGAGAAAAATGTTTATTTGTTTTTGCTGTATTTTCGGCTTTTACAGTCGATTCTCAAAGTATGATATTTGTCTCGAGGAGATATTTTTTATGTTCCAAAGTATATTGACCTCAAGTACCCCGTTCTAGTACTTACCCATCAGATCTCAGTTCTTACCAGCCCAGCTAATTCTCTAATTTCAGCAAATCAAAGCTCCCCAAAAATTATTAAACTTTTACTATGGAATGATTTCGATTATTCCAGTAGAATTATTAAAAAACAAAAAACTTGTTGCCAATACTTCAGGCGAACTTTTTTTTTGTTTACTTGCAAGGTGGTTCACTCTAATGTACATATGTATGCAGAGAGGCGTCTTGGTCGACACGTGTGTGCCAGTCATTGCTGAATAAATAGAGTGTTTGATAAGGTTATGGGGGTTGCAGATGCCAATCAAAGTCGAAGATGAATTGTTTTATTGCAACAATGCGACACTTGTGTAATTATTATTATTATTAGTTTAAGAGATCTGTTTATATTAAGGAGGGGCGGAGAGTATGTGTATAATGATAAATGTGGAGGTAAATACGTATATACATATGCAACTAAATGGATGTGTAGTACTAGCATTTGGCTTGTCTATTAATTATCCAGCGCCACAGAGATGAATATAAAATGGCTGAAAGGGTGAGGAGTTCTATGTTGTAAGCGAAGCTTGAACATCCGCAGTCATACAAACTATTACTGACCTCTTGCCGGAAGAGGAGCTGAAGAGGGTTCCGAGGTAAACATCTTCATTTGCAACCAATCTGCAATAACGGCAGTGTCAGCTGTGACGACAAACTCTCTCTGTATAAAAACGGCGCGGGGCGAAGTTTCGTCCAACGTTAATCAAAGGCAGCTTTATTATTTTCTGTATACCGTCCCGACCAGCACCACGGTAATGAGAAATCTGATACTTTGGGCTAAGGGCAGTCAACGTGCAAATATCGAACCCTCTTTTAGGGTATCGCATGCCAGAGCATAAAAAGTTATCACTCAGACTAAATTTTTGCACTTATGGAGGGAGCACAAGCTCAGGAATTTGTACTGAAAAGCGAGTCGGAGCTTAAGCTCACTTTTTATGCCTTCAAAATATCTTCATACACTATCTATCTTCTAACACTCACAACGGTGGAATAATACTTTGCAGACTTTTAATAGAAGTCCGGGATATTGGCTTTTTTAATTTAGTTACTTTGCCTGATATTCTGAAAGTTGAAAATAACCGGGAACGTCTTTATTTTTACTCGTATCTGAGGTTTGTTCGGGACTTTTTGAGATTTTGGAACCTTTCCAGATTCTTTCAGGGTTTTCTTTCAAAATGTCGCTGGATTTTTTCAGGATTATGCGCGAGGTTTGNATATCTGAGGTTTGTTCGGGACTTTTTGAGATTTTGGAACCTTTCCAGATTCTTTCAGGGTCCGTTGGATTTGTCTATCTATTTTCTTTCAAAATGTCGCTGGATTTTTTCAGGATTATGCGCGAGGTTTGGCACCTTCCGTTTTTTTTCAAGACCCCTTGAAGATTTTTTCGCTGATGTTTGTTCGGGCTTCGTTCAGATTTTGGAATTGGATGTTGGAATTTTTCTCAGAGGTTTGTTCGGGACTTTTTAAATTTTTACGGAACTTTTTCGGTACTATTTCGGATTCTTTCGGGACTGTGCGTGACTTTTCGAGACCTTTCGGGATTTTCCGAATGTGTTTATCTTTTTCCGAGGTTTGTTCGGAACTTTTTCAGATCTTTACGCAATCTTCGGGATTTTTTCAAGATTTCTCTGCATTTTTTCGGGATACTTGTTGCTCGATTTTTGGGACCGTTCGGGATTTTTTCGGTCACTTTAGAATTATCTATCTTTTCTGAGGTTTGTTCAGATTTTATTTAAGTTTAAAAAGGATTCTTTCGGTACCTCTGTATTCTTTCGTGATTGTGTGTGTCCTTAGGAGATTTTTCCGGCCCGTTTGGAATTTTTTTCAGAGATTTTGCAAATTTTCAAAGGATATTTTTTGAGACCTCTCTAGATTTTTTTCATGATTTTGTGTAATTTTCAAACCCTACGAGATTTTGAACTTTTTAGAATTTTTTCGGATTTTTTTGTTGACTTTATTCCAAAAGCATACTCGGTACCGATCTCTACTACAAAGAAAATCTGTATGAAGGTTAATATTGAACTCGGAATGAAAGTGAATAGACACCCTTCTGGCCTGAGTTCTTACGAAATGTCTGAAGTTGGAGCTAGACTAATGTGAACGGAACAGTTCATCGGCTTTGGTCTTTGATCTCTGCTGTTTTGGGATAAACCAATAGTCTAAATCTACCACATGTCTTCAATATATCGAAGCAGAACGACCGAATACCTCCAATTTCTTCTGTGTTGGAAATTATTTTAGGGGAGCAGATACAGAGTGTCCTCTTTGGAACTGGGGCAAAGTCAGTTCATTTGCAAATGAAACAAAGTTGAATGGAAGAGCAGATGAAGGTGATCTCAGGCGGCTATTGATGTCCTCGTATCTTTGATGACACGTTAAAAAAATTTCGACGAGTGCGTGACATCTTTCTCTTCAGAATCAGAATACGCCGCTATCAAGACCATATAAGTTCTAGGCCACAGCGAAATTGCCAGAGAGAGAACTGTAGGACCAATGAACTGCTAAGGCTGTGGATACTCCGTGGATATGCTGGAAAGGTAAAGGAAAACCTTGGAATGCAAGGTGGCTACTTGCTTCTGGCACGGTTATATCGTAGGTGGTCTTAGGAGCTCTTACAGCTAAGCAAGTCCCTCAAGCACGTATTGTAACAACTTCATGGAGGAAGATGAGGATTAAAGACGTCATTGATCCATGCTTCAGCCTTCTTCTCTATTCCTACTTGACTCCCTTCACAATGGTATCACAAAGGATAGTTTAAATTTACTGGTCCTTGTCCTAGCCTAAAGTTCCATGAGACGGTTCTGCTAATATCAAGTCTCGTGATTTTTCTTCGCAGCAGTACCATGTATGTACAACAAATCCCTACTCATTGTCAGCTCAGCTGTTGAGTTGATGCAGTGCAAAATAATATCCTACATGACAGCTGCTAAACGCGCAATAATAATAATCAAGTCGAGTCAAATACAAACAAGCTTAAAACTAAAAACCAATTATAAAGCTAACAATAGTTACTACAACAGCAATAACAATTAGCGAAACCAGAATCATTAAGCGAAGCTGCTGGAGTCTTAAAAGCAAGGATGGCTTAATGTCTAGGAAAATTATGTTGCGTCGTGTCACAGCAGCAATGAAAAACCATTAACTAGACTCAGAAGGCCACGGTGACAGCGCAGAATACACGAAAAAAAAACAGAAAAAGTTTCACTGTTAAGGTAAAGTGTCAGCGTGAGCTCAATGTCAGCGCGGGGCTATTATATGCATATGTGGAAGTAAGTAAAAGGATATTTATTAACACATACAGCGTGCACTTGCTTAGGAATTTCAAGGCAATGCAACAACGCTAATGAATTTACAAGAGTAGTTAATTTAGTTGGAAAAACAAAACCGCCTCAGACGCTTGCAAAGTTTTAATATGACAAGGAGCGTAATTAAACAAACTGAAAGGAAAATTAAATACATACTCGTAGTTTCATAGCTCAATGTTAGCAAGCATGAAATATCTCTGCTCTGATACATACACGCATGTTGTAGGTATAGGGTGAGCCAACGGTCAGATCTTTGACGGCAATTATTTGCGATATTTTAATGCTTTATTTTTAATTTTTTTCAGACAATTGCACTACAGGCTTTGGCAAACTTAGTCATGGAGCGAAACTCAGTTGAACAATGCATAGAAGCGATCCAAACTTTTTATGAAAATAGTCGTACTGCAAGAAGTGTTTTTGGGCATTTCTTGGTTTTTTCCGGTCAACATAACCGGATATCTGAGTAGCCATCTGGTGCGGAAATTCGAAGAATCTGGATCGATGCAAAACGTGACAACACCCGTGCGCCTTCATACAGTTTGTTCGGTGGAAAACGGCCTATCTCAGAAAACTTTTCAAGAACGCACTACTTCAGAATTTGATTGAAGAACGCCCTACTTTCGAATTTTATTGAAAAACACCCTGTCTCAGTATTTCGTTGAATAATGCCCTATCTCAAATGAAAAGGTATTGAAAATATGCTAAGATGGGGCGTTTTGGAATCGGCAGCTGAGATAGGGCGTTTTTGAATGGCATTCTGGGGGAGGGCGTTCTCCAAAATTAAAATTAAAAAAGAATTATTTCGAAAAATTTGGTTGTATTTAATTTATAAAAGAATATCTGCGGTCTTATTGAATCACCCTGTACATACATACATACATACATATATATAGGAAAACAAAAGATAAGGGAAACGAGTACAAAATATAAGAGATTCGATTTTCTACGAACAAGCAGATTGTGTAAATCTAAATAAGTATGTAGGTATGTATATGAATAAATGCTGTGCACTAATTTATTCCCGGAAGCGGTGACGATAGACGTAGCATTGCAGCTGGAATAAATGCAATTTCTCGAGAAACGAATGAAAGTAGTGAACTGAATACAAAAGGAAGAACAAAAAAATTCTATTTGTCTAAACTAACCTCAAATGGCGACAGGTAACGAAATTAACGGAAATAACGTCAATTGACTCTATTTCCCATAGTGATGCGAATTAAAATCAATTGACATTATAACCTGTTCAAAAGACGGGCCGCCGCGGCCCGCCACGAAGCTACGCAAATTTAATGTTTGAAAGCGCAATAATGTCAACGGGTTTTATTTTGCTTTTGAAAAGGTAATAATGTCTATTGATTTTATTACGCAGCAGTATGCGAAATAGTGTCAACTGACGTTATTTCTGTTGATTTTGTTACCCTCCACTCCTCAAAACGAAACTAACCTCAAAATATCACATAACCAATTTTTGTATCTTCTGTTATAGCCGCAGAGCATCTTCGAGTGCATAGAAAGACTTAACTCCCTTGAAATCCACAGTAACATTCATCTAATTTGGGTTTCAGCGGAGTTCCTTCACTCATAAGATTTACTTGAGTAGGTGAGACGTTAAAGCTGCTAAAGTATCAAGACCTCAATGACGCCAGAGGGTCGCTCGAAACAATAGGTATCAGATGAAGTTCGGCTATTGCTTTCTCGATAGCCTGCCTTTTAACGTGAGTTCTAGCTATTGATGGATATTAACTTGGACATCGTCCGTTAATTGTCATTTGCCATGACCAGGAAGTAACCTAGCTCCAAAGGAGTGCCTGCACAGGTGTTCTATGAAGGAGTTGTTTACTAAAAAAAGATGTGTTACCTTACAGTGAACCTATGCAGGAGGTATTGAGGCAGAGAAAGCATCTCAATGCTGTCGCAATTGCGGCATTTGACAGATTTGTAGTAGACGGAATTCAGTGTCACTGCAGGTATAAAGTTTCGTTCGTTGTATTGACGGAGGACATCTCGTGGCTACCTGAAGTGTCGTGTTATGACAGATCTGTGGTTTCATCCACTACACGGCGCTAATCCCAGACTAGCAGATTGGTTCAGCATAATTTCGAGCTGACATGCCAATCACCTTGTATGATGCCGACATTTCTATGTTTTTTTATTGGCAATTCTAGTTGGGGTACTCAAGTTGTTCACAGTCGTAATTGGTACAAAGGCTATCTTTGTAAGTATTTTTTATATTTATCAATTCTTCTCGGCTAATTTTTAACTGAATAGAACACAATTCAGATAAGATTCTGTAGTTCTGGGTATTTTTTTCAGAACACTCTTCGAGTGTTTTATTTTTTTTTTATTTTAAGGCTCTGACGATCCCAATACCTACATCAAAATCTAATTAAACAATCAGTCAATAATTTCCCTCAATCAATCCACAGAGGCAGAGATTTCCGATGGTCGCAATCGAAGTACAAACAAACGCACACATACGATATTTAGCGAGCCACATGTTGCAAGTCAGAAACGACAGCAATAATGGGAAACTTATTTTTCCGACGAGGCAGACATTAGTTTGGGCGCTTCATACAGACAGAAGGATGCCCAGCTTTTATCGATGCGTATGCGTCTACAAATCTGCGTGCAATTGCATAACCATATTGGCATGTAAGTCTATTTTTAGCCACCATCGCCGCGGCCGCCGCCTACACAACCACTAAACCACTTACCGAAAGGAAAGTAGCAAAGTGGCAGCAAAAGACAGCAGCTGGTGTAAGTAAACACCGAACAAGGGGATTGGGAGTGATGTATAACACTTGAGCTGCAGGTTGGTAGCTAAGTAAAAGCTGTTGCAGGGAAAGGCAACTTTTGCACGCTTGGCTGGAAATAGTCTACGTTTCGAGTACATAAATCAAGCAGCGGAGACTTGTTTCCTTAAAGCCTTTTACATCGCTACACGCGCTACATGTGTATGTACATAAATATTTGCTCTCCGAAAGAAAAAAGAACGAGGCAACACCTGTCACCTACAAGCGCGTGCACTAAATGCCACTCAAGTGTACTTGGCTGCTGTGCAATGGATAAAATTAAAAATTGTAACACCAAAGATCGAAGGAGATGAAACCGATTTTTTATGAACGCAATTTCGATACGTCGATGCGACTAAATTTGTGACAACATAGAGTCAAATGCGTAGTTATTTAAGCTGTATAAAATCGTCGTTCCTCACGAAATTTGCGCTTAAATAAGCCGCTTAGTGTACTCTAGTTATCAGTTTCTTTCCTTTAGTCGCCCCCGCAATTTTACTATAATCCTTATTCCATTCCACTCTTACTCAAATTACAGCTATTTTTGCTGTCAGCGCTGGAGCCTATTGCGTTCATCTATTTTTTCTTTTTATTTCTTTATGTTTATTTGTCCACTACACTTGATTTATGCTTCTATACTTGTTTTTAATAATTCGGAAATGGAACATTTTCGCATTTCCTTTGGCAACGTCGTCGCTTCTGCTGCTGCTCTTCCACACACAGGATCTCAATATCGTGAACAAGGTACCTTGTCCGTGTGGCTTTTGAAGTTGAGTTGGTGAACTATTTTTATCAGGGACCGAACATAACAGTTATTGGTGAATCGATTCTTTTTTTCACCGAGAATCAAATTTGAAAATAATTTTTTTTTTTTAATTTTTATACAAAATAAAAATATATATATAACAATTATTTTTGATTTTTATTTTGTAAATCCAAAATAACAATTATTTTTAATTTTTATCCAAATAATCTGCAAATATCAGTTTTTTATTTTTTATTTTTATATTATATGTCTACGATAACAGTTATTGAAGACTGAATGTTAATTTAAAACAATATAACTCAAAGTAAATTTAAAATAAAATAAAGAACAAACAAATTTTAGTTTGAATTAAAAAGTTAAAAAAAACCTTAATAAAAATTAAAACATTAATAGAAATAAAAACAAAAGAATAGAACAAAGTAAAATAAAGTAGATTTTAAAAAATAAAACAATTTAAATAACAAATATAAATAAAAATTTAAAAACTTTAATTAACATTAAAAAAGAAATGAAATAATAGAGGTAATACAGAATAAAAAAATAAATAAAATAAACTATGCTTATGCTGGATTTCCACTAGGCAGTAAATGGCGAAAATGACAAATGACAAAGTCGGGCATTAAAAAATAATCGTGTCATTACATTAAAAAAATAGTCATTAAGTTCTTTTCCACATGGAATTTTTTTAAATGGCACAAATTTTTTGTCATTTGAATGCCTAGTGGAAATTCGGCATTAAAAAAGGAATGTATTAAATGGGCATTAAAATACTCAGGGCTATCCCAGAATCCATTGTGATCCGATTTGTCGTGAAATCAACGGAAATGCTATCACTGAATCCGAATAGTCGCGACTTGGCGTATATATTGAAAACACGCGTTCGTAGCAAATCGGATTCACTGGTCGTATTTTCGTAGATTTCACGAAAAATCGGACTACGATGGATTCTGTGATAGCCCCCCTATCAAAAATAAAACAAGACCAACTAAAAATATAATAAAATTAAATAAAAATAATTACAATAAAATAAAATATGTATACAAAAAAAAAACAATTCCAACTGAATTAAAATTAAATAAGATTTCCAAAAAATAACCAGATTATATCAAAAATAAAATTAAGTAAAATAAAACAGAAAAAAACTAAATTAAATTAAAATGCAAAATTTAAATAGAATTTGAAAATAATAGAATAAATATAATCCCAAAAAATTTTATTAAAAAAAATAAAAAGAAAGAAAAAAAAAAATAAGAAATAAAAATAATAAATTAAATTAGTTAAAATAAATATACAAAAATAAAAAAATAATTAAAATGTGTAATAAAAAATTGTGTATACAAAATATGATAGACTTAAAAAAAAAATAAAATACAAATAAATTAAATAAATAAAACAAGATAATATGAAACAAATTTAATTTTATTAAATTATGTTTATGTTTAACTAAAGCTAGCCTAAATAAAATAAAAAGGATTGCAAAAAATAAATAATTACAATAAAATAAACACAAAATTACCAACAACTTAACATTAAAAATAAAGTAACAGAAAGTAAAATGGGATTTGAAAAAGATGACAAAAAATTAAGTAAATAAAAAAATAAGACAAAATCAAATATGGGTGTTTCCATCAGGTCCACCACGACAAAAAAAAATAAAAGTCATATCTAACGTATTTACGGGCCGATTTGTCAAGGATTTGATTGATACAATAGCCCAAAAAAGTTAAAGAAAACAAATGGTATTCCTTGTTTGTATCACATTGAAGCGTACGACTGTCACGTACGCGACGTATGGAAATACTCATATATGTACAATAGATAAAATAAAATAAAAACATCTTTTAGAAGAAAAATTTAAATTAAATAATAGAGATAAAAAAGAAAATAAAACCAAACGAAGAAATTAAACTGAAATAACTTAAGTTTTTAAAAATTAAAATAAAACAAAATTTATACAAAATAAAAGCAAATTAAATAGAACAAATCGAACAAATAAAATTTAAACAAATATTACTTCAAAAACAAAATACAAGAAAATAAACTTAAAATAAATTTTACAAAAAATTAAATATAATTGAAATAAATTAAAAAGCAAATACAATTAAATTTAAAATTAAGGAAAATAAAGATAAGCTAATATAAAATGAGGCTTCTCATAAAAATCTAATTCGCTTTCTTCTTCGCCTTTTCAAAAATCATAAACCAATCCATCCATCAATCGTTGGAAATATGACGATGACACGCTGTTATATTATGTATAATGCACCACCTGCTTTTGTGCATGGCTAAATAAAAAAAACATAATAATAATATCAATTTTATGCACCTATTTGAAATTTATGACTATTTTGATTAGTTGTTTGCTTAATATTAGCATATTGTTGACATAAAAATAGCTTTTCATTAAAAAGCAAAGCGGAAAAGCGTAGAGATAAACAAGTTTTTTGCAAAAAAAAAATGATATAAGTATGTATACATACATATGTACAGGCATAGCTGCATATTTATATATATTAATACGAGTATTTTACGATAATAGCACTGACCGTTTGAACATTATCAAATTTACAAGCGGCCATGTCGATAAAACTAATCTCGTTCCCACGACAGTCGGGTCTACGTAACCGGAACGACCCAGATTTATATCTGGCCAAGGACTGTCACTCCAGCAACACTCCCCAAAAAGTCTTTGGGGAATTTGTATGCTGCTACAACAACAACAACAATAAAACTAATCTCTACTGAATAATTCTTCTTGGCTCAAATAAGTCACATTCCGATGGTGTAAACGTCGGCACATCAAAATAATAAATATCGGTTGTATCATGGTGGAATTATTATTATTGCGCCAAGGGTTGTATGACTTTAAAACATATGTACATATATAATAATTAAAATAAAAAAAATCAATAAAAATTGTTTGCTTTGTAAGATAAAAGTGGTCCATAAGAATGCGCTCCGAAGCCATATTTTCTAGTAAAGAGAACAGTCTTGGATATTTACTATTCATTTTTGTAAAAAAAAATTCAGCACAAAAAATTGTTAATTACACTAAGAACCGGCCGTTAGAGAAGCATGTTGAATGTGGGAATCAGTTGCCGACGAATGCAAAACACACCACTCGCATTTAGCAATCGAGGATGGTGAATTCAGGCGAACTTGAGTGTGTGTGCGTGAGTACGGCGGAGAACCACCTTGCGGAAAATTGATTTTTCACTGATTTTTTTCAGAGGCGTTTTTTCCTTGGAAATACCTTGTATAAAAGTTGATAATGGAAACAATAACTAAAAGCTATATTACCTTAGACTTACCCGAAAAGCAGATGTGTATTCAAAGTGATTTGCAATCGCCGCGTGGAAAATCTAAACAAAAGTGTGTTGAGACCCAGCCAAAGTTTAATATAAGAAAACAGCGCAGTACTTAAGTTTCAAGCTTTTTATATCAAACACACTCAAAACACTGGATTATTAAATGTGTTTGTCTTTCTTCTTATAACTTTTACACTTTCAACACACTGTGCGCTCTAGTTATCTCCTTTGGTTGTGAGCAATTTTTATTTTCCAGCTTTTCGTTTTCACACACAATGCAATTTGTTAAGCAACTAAATTCTTTTGTAATAAAGAGTATCTTTATTTTTTAATTAAAACGTTTGCATGCGTAGCAATAGCCAAAAACCAGAGTGGACGGTCAGGCGAGAAAACTTCGTCTGATTCGAAAAGTCGACGACAGGAACATCAATTGTTCGTCATCCACGGAAATCGTCCAGCCAAACGTCTAGTGGAAATCAAACACCGAATTTCCGCTCCAGCCACTAGAGCGCAGGTTCGAGCTTCGTTTTTGCCTCCTCAAAATTTCCAATTAGACCGAATTGCCCCTTTCCCAAAGATTTGTTTTTCACACAACCAGCTGATAGGAAAATGATTTTCAGAGTTTTGTTTTAATTCTCGTGATTCATCATAAACGATTTTTATGACAGTTACGAAAAGGCGATAATGCAGGAATGTCAAGAAGAGAACGAGAGTTGCCAAGAGTGGGTGAAGAAAGTCAAAAAGAATTTTTTTTATGCAGAACAAAGTTTAATATGTGTTGGTGTTGGTTGATTTTTCAACCGAACAAACAAATACCTCATCGGATGTTATATTCGAACCCTTAAAATTGATTTACGAAAAAAAGAAAAATGACAACAAAACAACAGGCATGGACACTCCGAACACACCACACCACCAGGGCAAAAATCACTGACTTTTACCTACCTGCAGGCAAAAACCATACAGCGACAACATAATGGATGTTAATACCGAAACAGCGAAGATGAACCTATTACCTGCTTCAAAAAAATGGGCTCCATGGCATATCTAGTAATTAATCATCGACGAAAATCACATTACCTAAGATAAATGAACATAAATTAGGGACAAATCTCGAACCAGACAGAACGAAAAATGACACTGAAGATGGCACAACGCCGAAACCGGTTTGTCTGCAAACCAAACTTGACAAGGGATGACGGAAATTCGTTCCAAAATAAATCATAGTTTAATATCATTTTCCACGAGATTTGCGTTTATAATTTTTGTATTATTTTATAACTCCCACGATTCAATCATATACATACATACTAGCTCCAAAGTCGATAGTCAATCGCAGAAAGTTTTCTTTGATAATCTACTTTTATTAGTAGTCTAATCTAAGCATGAACCAAATGTGTAGTTGGATCATGTAATCTAAGAATCAAACTATTGCTGAAAGCCTGAAAAGCACGAAACCCCTGAACAGTGTTGTGGAGTTGTGCTCTAAATATTCCATTCCATTTATCAATACTTTCTGGGTAATCCTGTTGGCGCAACAGTCCATATCTGCATTGAAACCTGACTGGAGTACTATTTTTAGAAACGTTAAAATTCCTTTAATGATTGACGATTATTCCGAAGTGCCATGTCTCTTTTTTTGCTCCTCGTAAACTATTCTTAATCAATTCACTAAGCCACATATCCTTGCATAAGCGTGTATTTATTACTATTCATAAATCATTTTTCAATTTTTTATTCCATTCAACGGTGTGGTAATGGAAATAAAGTCTAATGACAGTGAGTACGTTTGGTTAATTACGAGGTTTCGCACATCAAACATAGTGGACACTTTATAAGTTGTCTTCTCTAAATCACTTAAAGCTTATAAGAGACACAGGCTGCGATAAAATACAAAACAACACATTTACTTCTTAGAAGCGGCAGCGAAACGATTGGAGATATCCTTCCAGTTGGCAATATCCCAGATGGCTTCCACATAGGATGGTCGCACATTCTTGTATTGCAAGTAGTAGGCATGCTCCCAAACGTCAATGCCAAAGAGTGGAATAAGACCTGCCAAAACATACAGAATCACCAAAATTATTATACATAATATTACACTTTTAGAAACGAAATCCAAAGGCGCTTACCAGTGCTGCCTTCCAAGGGATCCTGATTGGGCAAAGCAGCCAACTGCAACTGGTTGGTTTTCTTATTGTAGCCCAACCAACCCCAGCCAGAGCCTTGAACTGCTACAGTCAATGTTGTCAATTCTTTCTTCAATGCATCCAAGCTGCCGAATTGTGCTTCGATAGCGCTTTTAAGATCATTGGAAGGTTGTGATTTTTCAGGTGACAAATTATGCCAGAAAATCGAATGATTTATGTGGCCGCCACCATTGAAACGCAGTGCTGGTGCAAGTGAAATAATTTTGGTTACATCTTTCTTCTGCTGTGCTTCAGCTAATTGCTCTTCAGCAGCGTTCAAATTGTTCACATATGTTTGATGATGCTTCTGATGGTGCAATTCCATAATTTCACGGCAGATAATCGGTTCCAAAGCGGCATAATCGTATGGCAATTTAGGCAAATCATGTTTACAGCGCACGGCCGTTCTGTGTAAATGAAATACGAAAAAATTAAATTAACTATAATTTCTTAGGCGCGTTGCCGGCTTTATGTAATCAATAAATTATGCGAAACCCTTCTGGGCTGCGGCAGCGGCGCCGGCGGAAAGTTACCTTTTTCCAAGACAAATATACTCACTTTGCGACATTCGAAGCTGTACGTGCTAATGAAAACATATTGAATTAGCTGCTGATGTTGAATGCACACAATTGAAACTAGAATTAATTAAATTATAAGCAATTATGCCAATAATTCTCGAAATTTTTCTAAATACCTCTCTGGAGTGATTGTCGAATGTCGAATGTCGCCGGAAAATAACGACGGCATATAACGAATGAAGAGACAAAGAGGAAACGAGAAAAATGACATTTAGCAAAGGCATTGCCAGCAGCGAGTTAAAATTTCCAACAAACGGATGTGGAAGTGAATCAAGGAACGGAACTAAAAGTAGATGAACTGCTGTTTTTGCAAATTAAAAGTGTTAAAAAGTTAATTTATGTAATGTAAAATTTGAATGCAATATAATTTAATGTGTAGCGTTGTATGTGAACTAAAATGTTGATATGCAAATAATGTTATGAGTATTTTATTCAATGGGGTAGACTTTGTTGGTTGCTGCTGCTGCAGTTGCAAAATTTTTTTGGGAAGCCCTCATACACACAACTACGTGCAGCTAATAAAGTGAGTACACAAAAATTTGCGATTTTATGCCTTTCGTGATTAACTACACAAAATGGTAATACTAAGTGCCGCTTAAGCGAATTGCTCTATTAAACCCTTTTACTCGTGGATATAATTTTTCTAATTAACTAGAGTTAATTAAGAGCACTTGTGCTATATATTTAAGTGCTTACATTACAAGACATTGCTGAGCACTTTAGGCAAAAATTCTCACACATCTACACTTTTGTTTTTGTAGTACGGCATAAATGAGTAGTTTGACTATTAGTACTGAGGACTTTCTGATGACAACATTGAGGGGAAAGTACTCATTTTTTTCCCATGGCCTGAACGAAAATGAGGACTTTGATAAGCACTTTTGTGATTAGGGATAATGATAATATGAGTACTCATATGATACTCAGCTGTCTTGCAGGGTACATATGCATGAAATGCATACATACATATGCACTTATGAGTTGTAAAATGTTCTTTTGCTCCTTTTTTAAGGTTATGTTATTTCTTAATGGTGTTCAATTTTATTGCCATATAAGCTGTAAGAGATTTTACATTAAAACGTTACATATGAGGTACTAGCTGGCATCGCTTCCCCTACAGTAAGCGAGTAGCGAAACGAACGAACTCAATGAGGTACAACCAAACTCGCTCCATCCTTGCTAGCTAACTTTGTTGTTGCTTTCACATGCAAAATTTTTCGTTATGGGACCGGGAACTCAAATATAGGCAGCAGAGAAGTGGCGAATCGATGACGGCTATTAACGTTTTGCAGCTAGAAAAAGACAAGAAAATGAAGCAAATTACATGCACACTAAATATTCTCAAAAAAAATTATTATAAGGCTATTTACAAAAACATGTCAAAAAGTTGTCCTACTAATCGAACTGATACGTGCCCTTCTGAAGCTTAATTTTTTATGAATTCGAGGGTTAATACTTTATTGAAACAAAATTCCGAAAATCAATTAAAACAATCGAAAGAAACACATTTTAATTATATACATATAAAAATAATAATAATCAATTTCTTGGAGGTCTATTGAAAGATCACTAGCTAAACCACTTTTTACTGCCTCCAAAACAACAACAACATTCGTACAGTGGTTATTTAAACATAATGGCAGTTAAACTGTAAGGGCAACACAAATTACTTACTAATGCCGGATTTCCACTAGGCATTAAATGACACAAATTTTAATAAAAGATTGGGACCAGAAAAAAATATATAAATAAAATGCTTACTATTAAAGTTTAATCTTTGGGCACAAGCATCACACATTGCAGGTGGTACGATACGCACTCTGCCTATTTGTTTGTAAATATCCTCAAGGTTCGATTCCTTTAAAGTGTGATTTGGCGCCAACGTGACAAAAATATACTTGTTTTCTGTCTGTCTGCGACAACTTTGACTGAACTCCCCAAAAACATTTTGAACGCATTTTTGTTGCCTGTAGAATGACATATTAGTTAGCAAAAGATAAATAAATGAAGGAAGTGCGGAGGAAACTGTGGGCCTCAGGTTGATGGCTGACAGCAAAACAAATAAATTGATAATGAAAATGAGATAAGTTGAAGCTTGCAACACACCAATTATGCTATTTCACCTAACAGTGTCTGGCAACAAATAACAGCAATAAATAACAACAACAACGTCAAGTGCAAGAATCACGCTGCTAACGACCCTTGGCGGCACTTATTGAGCGTAAAAACACCAAGATGCGTTTTTTCTTATTTTTGCAACTGTTGCACAAATTGAGTGAACGTACTTGTGTAGGCATACTGTTTGTATGTACATATGTATCTAATTTGTGTTATTTTGAATTGTTCGGGCAAGAATTACATATTCGATTGTTTTCAACTCTATTATCAAGGTTAAGCGTCTATAGCCAGTAGCATATGTGCGCTTCTTTAAATTGATTATGATTATTTTATTGTTGCCAATTTGGAGCTAAATCAATGTTTATAATTGCATAGATGCAGATGTTATTGTAAACGCTGTGGCATTTGCTCAGCAACTGCTTTACTTGAGGCAAATGCGCATGCTTGTTGAAGACACTTTTGGATGAAACACAAAATGTTGCTATTAAAGCCAAAATTCGATTATTAAACCTGAAAAACAAATTGCTTGATTCGAATTACTAACTCATTTGGAGTCCTCGGTGGCGAATTTAGGGCCAATGGTTCTGGATCCTTTTATATAGCCCCATCCGATCTTTCGATTAGTCCAAAAATTTTTTTTAGTCTTTAACAAAACACCCTGTATAGCCTTTAATATGCGCTTAAATTACTTCGTCACACTTGAAGGAATATGAGAATGGCGGGCGGTAGTCGATTTTAGTAGATGTAAATAAATTTAAGTTTTTGAATCGGCAGCTGAAATAGGACGTTCTTCAACCAACTTAAGAGATTGCGCGTTTTTCAATCAAATTCTGATTAGGGCGTTCTTGAAAAGTTTTCTGAGATACGGCGTTTTCGAACTAGCCGCCGAGATAGGTCGATGTTCCACTTAGGTGTCGTTATAATAAACAAATGTGCAAATAACTTGTAATTAACTTTTAGGTTATTTATTTTCACACATACCTATGTAAATCAAATGTTAAGAAATCGTGAAAATAGGTCTACATCATGCAGGCAAGTGAGCCATAGAGCTAAGTGAGCCATGATCTATAGTTTGTTATCTCGTGTCGGAACACAGGACTTGAAGCATAAGTTCCGGACGGAACTCCGCTCAGGACTATGGATGGCTATTTCGATCGTTACATTGATGCCTGTTTGGTATTTTTGATTGGAGGAGCTAGATGTGACCTTTTGTGACAGATAAAATTACTCAAAAAGTTTACCATGGAGCCCGAGTTTTTGTAAAGTTGGTAAGTTTATTATAGTAACAGTCCATTTTTAATCGGATGCGATGCAATTGTTTTTCACCGAAAATTCAACCCATCGAGTAAAGTCAAGAAAAAGGCAGTGTTTTCAGTTGATTAGAATACTAGGCCGTGTTTTATCTGAAGAAATGCAATACTTTTGTTAAACCGGCTTGAATCACTTTGACAGGACCTTGCCTTAAAAAATTAAAAAAGTTGATATACTCAGTCGTAGTGGCTATGCGAAGATTCGCGAAGTTTAGGTAAAGTAAGAATTTCTGATAACGCGAAATAAAAGCACGGAGAATCTTAGCCAGGACGGGACAATAACATAGTTAGTGTTAAACATTATCTTCTTCTTCCTTGTCTGCCGTTGGTTGGATATTATAACCACGTGCCATGTGCAGGGCATACAGGGCAGTATCCCATTATTACACAAACAACTAATCTAAGAGAGCAGCGACTAAGTCTTATGAGAGCTTTATATCGCCTTATATCGACTTTTGGCTAGATGTGTCTTTTAGTCTGACATGTGTGTTCCACAATCCACCTGGTGTTTACCTCCTCTTAGAAGCAAGATCTCAATTTGTGTTGGTCCTTTTTCTTGCCAGCTCTTCAGCCATGCAGTTAACAGGGGCGTGTCCAAGGACCAACACAACGATTAAAGAGCATTTCGATGCTATCTGGTAGAGAGAGACCGTAATAGGTCATTCTGCGTTGCGGTCTCCTTTATTGCGGTTAGTTGTGCCTGAAAACACTACAGTGGCCAGGTAAACAAAAAGGGCTCCCTTGACAAGCATGAACACCACCCGCTGTAGTCGTTCCATTTTGGCTCTGGATAAACTCTTGGGTAGCACGACGACCCCGTGAAAGAGTCGCAGGGTCATACCACAGCTATGTACATGCAGTGCTCTTCGTATTCCCCTATTTTCCTATTGCCGTTTTGCAGGCGTACAGTCGTTTTCACTCTAGAATGACCCAAGGTACTTGACCTCGGTTAAGATAGTAAGTTCACCCCACCTTAGACTAGCCTTTATGAAATGACTCGCTCAGAACTAGCAGATGTTTACGCGTTTCTAGTATTGCTAAGTATGTCATCAGCACACAGTATGACTCGAAAACCATTCGTTTTGAGATTTAAAGGCAGGGGTGTTAGACTCCGTAGGAGGAGGAGAGCAAACCCCCTTGGCATGTGCGTCTGTTAACATAGTTAATTATGCACCCATCCACTCAATCAACTTCATAACTGTATCACCGCTTTTTATTACTTAAACATGACGATAGGTTAAGCCTAACCGAGAATTCGGACTTCTAAAATTTTAAATTTTTTGCTTTACCATTGACAAAAGTTATCCTTTGACTGGACTGAAAAATGTAAAATTTTAAATAAGTTATTGTTTATTGATCAGTTTGCTACATATGTATGACTGCCAGTTATGAGTAGTATAAATTATGTTTTCGATTGTTGCAAACGTTTTATGACAAGCTAAACTAATTTTTGGTCAATAATAAAAAA
>NW_016160023.1:12152-37095 GCF_001687245.7 Rhagoletis zephyria | reverse complement strand
TAGTGTTAAACATTATCTTCTTCTTCCTTGTCTGCCGTTGGTTGGATATTATAACCACGTGCCATGTGCAGGGCATACAGGGCAGTATCCCATTATTACACAAACAACTAATCTAAGAGAGCAGCGACTAAGTCTTATGAGAGCTTTATATCGCCTTATATCGACTTTTGGCTAGATGTGTCTTTTAGTCTGACATGTGTGTTCCACAATCCACCTGGTGTTTACCTCCTCTTAGAAGCAAGATCTCAATTTGTGTTGGTCCTTTTTCTTGCCAGCTCTTCAGCCATGCAGTTAACAGGGGCGTGTCCAAGGACCAACACAACGATTAAAGAGCATTTCGATGCTATCTGGTAGAGAGAGACCGTAATAGGTCATTCTGCGTTGCGGTCTCCTTTATTGCGGTTAGTTGTGCCTGAAAACACTACAGTGGCCAGGTAAACAAAAAGGGCTCCCTTGACAAGCATGAACACCACCCGCTGTAGTCGTTCCATTTTGGCTCTGGATAAACTCTTGGGTAGCACGACGACCCCGTGAAAGAGTCGCAGGGTCATACCACAGCTATGTACATGCAGTGCTCTTCGTATTCCCCTATTTTCCTATTGCCGTTTTGCAGGCGTACAGTCGTTTTCACTCTAGAATGACCCAAGGTACTTGACCTCGGTTAAGATAGTAAGTTCACCCCACCTTAGACTAGCCTTTATGAAATGACTCGCTCAGAACTAGCAGATGTTTACGCGTTTCTAGTATTGCTAAGTATGTCATCAGCACACAGTATGACTCGAAAACCATTCGTTTTGAGATTTAAAGGCAGGGGTGTTAGACTCCGTAGGAGGAGGAGAGCAAACCCCCTTGGCATGTGCGTCTGTTAACATAGTTAATTATGCACCCATCCACTCAATCAACTTCATAACTGTATCACCGCTTTTTATTACTTAAACATGACGATAGGTTAAGCCTAACCGAGAATTCGGACTTCTAAAATTTTAAATATTTTGCTTTACCATTGACAAAAGTTATCCTTTGACTGGACTGAAAAATGTAAAATTTTAAATAAGTTATTGTTTATTGATCAGTTTGCTACATATGTATGACTGCCAGTTATGAGTAGTAGTTATAAATTATGTTTTCGATTGTTGCAAACGTTTTATGACAAGCTAAACTAATTTTTGGTCAATAATAAAAAAATGGCGAATAAAAAAGAAAATCGTTGCAATTGAATTGTAAAATTACAAAACTAACTTATGTGAGCACAAAATATAGATGTAGGAGTACATTCACTTCAGAAAATTTGCTTTATTAATTTTAAGTTTTTGGTAAAAAAAAAACTGATTTGCGAGCGCTAGCGAATTTTATTACCCATTAAATAAATTTAATCATATTTTCCACTATTATTTCCGTGATTTTGGAATTCTCATACATACATATGTATGTACATATGTAGGTACTCACGTGAAGCCTATGCCCACGATCATCTCCACTGATTAATATGTACTCATATCGCAAAACGATCGCACCAGTTGGTTTATTTGATCACCTGTAAATTTGCGCACATTAGCAGCTAAGAGGGGGTTGGGCGAAGAGCGCCGTCAGCCCAAGTATTGTAGTAATTTGTTAAATTGCCCATCAATTCATTTTGTTTACGAGTACACTTTAACACTCGAAGCGATAAAAGTGCAGCGATAGTGAATGTTCGAGGAAGATGTGCGGGCGCGTGCGCGCAAGGTACCCGCCAAAAATAAGACAAAACGCGAACGCGCATGCGCATGTGCATAAATGCTGCACGTACGATAGTTAAACATAACTACATGTAACTTTACAATTCCAATAACAACCTTACACCCACACATATACATACATACATATGTATTTATATATGTAGCTACACGTTTGTGCCACAAAGGTGGCTAAATCAGCACAGCACAGTCTTCTTGTCTCAAGGTGAATTTGAATATTGTTGGCATGTTTGGCCAATGCGATTGTTTATTGTCACACTCGAATGCATTCATATTGGGCAATTTGTTGAGTACATATAGTGAAAAAAGGGTGTTTTTTAAATTTATTTTTCCAATATGTTTAAATTCTATTGTTTTAAACTTTTGCGCGCAGTCACATTCTATTCTTAAGCATCCATTTAAACTTGGTACTCCTCACAACTACACTGCCCCCACAAAACTACATTTAATGCTTCTATCTTACCCCTGCGTGATGCGCATGCGCGCGTTGCTTCATAAACCGTTTAACGCTATTTGAAATTGAAATAAAACCAACAAAACTATTAAAGACGTGCCGATTGTTCTTGCGCTAATGTGGAAGGAAGCGTGGTCATTTATTTGGGTGTTAAAATTTTGTATTTATCTCTGCTGATTACCACACTTTTCTACTGATTTAAGAGCCAAATGAGCCTTGTGGTACTGTTACCCAAAAAGTCGATTGCATCATTTTATATATTGCATCTCCTTTAAGCGTCACATTTGTCACAATGCGCAGCTGGAAACAGGAGACACTTTCGTAAACAAGGAGCTAAGTAGGCAGACAAATTCAGATAGGCAATCACTCGCTCAATCAGTTAGGCAGATACTGGATTCACTCAGACAGTCAGTTACCCTCTCAGTCAATGTGTCAGTGGGGCAGTGTGATGATTTTTTCAAAGCGGATGGGGACGCGCGAATACATTTTGCTCGCAAATCAACATCTTTTCGAAAGCAAATCATAGTCGATTTGTTCATATGTAAAATTTCGTTAAACTCTACATTCCTTTTTGTCTGTTATTTTTTAATTTCATTCGCAATCAGTGCCCATATGCTATAGTATGTATGTAAAATTCAGTCGCATACATGCACATGAAAAAGTCGTGATGTAATAAATTAAGAGGTAACTTGCTTCATTTGCGCACAAAAAATCAGAAATACTTGCATTTGAGACACGATTGATTTAAAAACTATCTGATATAAAAAAACGTTAAGGTTGAATTACTTGGAGGCTTCTAATAAAGGTTAGGGGGGTTTGTTTTCTTTTTGGTTGTTGGCGATAAGGGATTAGCCGTATTCTGAACTGGGCCAGTCGATAACCCACACAAAACACAAAAGTATGTAACCATCTCCGTCTAATTTTGAGAGTTTAATGCTTTGACAGGGGTTGAGACCCGGTTTCAAAGAGTAATATACATATACAATACGTATTCTGTTGTTAGTCCTTCCATTTTGTTCGTGAGCGTCCTTTGTTTCGCTGTTCACCCATTGATGCCCCGTCGAAGGATCTATTAACTTGAGCCTCGTCAACCATGCGTACATGTCCAATCTAGCGCAATCGTTGTATTTGTATGCGCATAACTACGTCCAAAAGCTCGCACAGCTCGTCATTCTATCTTTTTCGGTACTCGTCGCCCACGCTCATACTACGTAGGTATCCTAGCCCTACACTGCCTCAAAATAGATAGATACATATGTACTGGTTGAGGTATTCACTACAACCAGGACATCTATTGTGCCCTCTTTCTCCTTATGAACCTCGCTAAGTCCTAACGACCGTTCACTACCTCAACCAGCCAACAGTGGCGTGTGTCGTAATATGCGCTGTACTTGGACGAAGTGGTGTAGTGGTAAGCAGTGCGCGCTTCCACTCCGCAGCACCTGGGTTCAAACCCTGGTCAAAGCAGCATCGCAAAAAATATAGAAAAAAGGTTTTTTCTTAACAGCGGTCGTCCCTCGGCAGGCAATGGCAAACCTCCGAGTATATTTCTGCCATGAAAAACAGCTTCTCATAAAAATACAATGGCCGTTCGGAGCGGCGAAAAACAGTAGGTGTGACAATAGCAAGGCGCCCGCCACAAGTCGGAGGAGAAGCCTGGCCAAACACTAACATATGTGTAAGCGCCAATCAATTATTAATTATTATTATTACTTGGACGAAGAAAGCTTGCCACGTAACCCATCCAGTGTACAGACTCTTTGTTTAACCAATCAAGGCTGTTGTTTGAATGGGAACTGAACGTGGCAGCTGGCGGTGAAATACTGACAATGCACCCACCAGGAGACGGAGGCTATACGTTCGGAAATCTGTAACTTTTTTGGTGAAAGCACGAGTAATAAAACAGAAATCTACTGGATAACAATGGGAGTGAAGGCTTTGCAAACTACATACAGTGCATTCTATAAAGAAAGATGGTGTTCGCATGAGAACTACTGATGTCCAGAAATGTCCTAATGTGGCGGTCGCTGCAGTGCCTATGCCGAATTCTAATCTTGTATCGGATACTGCTCCGAAAAAAATTACCTAATCAGGCATATCAGGATCGACAAGGAAATCTGTTACTCACAACAAATAAGCAAGTGGTGCAAAGTTTGGTTGGAGTAAAACTGTATATGCCCTTATTTTAAAATGGCAGGCCTTCTGCTTTTCGAAAACTTCTGTTGCGACGAAACCTGATGAAAACTTTCTCTTTAAGTCAAGCAGCAGAGTGCCCGTTCAACTTTTAGTAAAGCTGTTAGGATCTTTCACTCATTACCGTAATGGAAAATGCGGGTGCTGTTTGGCTTATGAACTCTGAAAACATTTATTACTGAAAGCACCATCTGATAAGTCGGTAGCATCTTTGTGTCTGACACTGCAGCCAACTGGCATCGACTGAATGTTGTGGTGAACACTGTCTCGCAGAAAGGTTCTCTGCTGGATAGAAGATGCAGATCTGAAGACCCTAGATGTGCTTTCCTGCCTTATTGCCTACAAGCCAGGGACTGACAGCAAGCCTGGCATGTGTAATCTTCCTCAAAAAAATAGTAGTCAAGTAAGGAAATAATCGGTGCATTTTTTCCCGACGACCTCTTTTCTAGCCTTACCTTCTTGAGCCGGTTACTAAGATGAATTTCAATACTATAAAGCCGCCAATCTCTCTTAAGTAGAAGGCAAACCTGTACCGCATACAAAACCCCAAATAATTTTCTGGTATAATAAAATGTGACTTCGCCCTTTACTGGCGAGTGGTTGCCAGGTTTCTTCTCGGCTACAACCCTTGTAAGAAATGCTGCTTTTTCGACTTTTAAGAAGAGGGACTGGTATTACTTCGCTACTGTTCCCGGGCTGCAGACCGAGTCATTGACACTCAGACTCAAACGATCCACAATTATTTCTTTCCAAAGGCTGTCACTTCAGTAGCTTTCCCTAAAGTTTTTGTGACATTTTTATGCTGTCGAAATCGCTTTTCTTTTTCCTAGGCAAACCCCTAACGCCATGCCGAAACTGTGGACTAACTAAAGCTTCAAAGTCCTTCGAATATGATTAAACACTTTTACATTAGAAGCATCGGTGCATTTTCGTTGCAGCTTCATAGCCCAACTCCATGGCGGCAGTCAGCCATTCAGTCAACCTTGAAAGCCATGCAGATGTTAGTTATGATTTATTTTCGCAAGTATTTAGCTTTTTCTGCTGTGTTGTTGTTTTCTCTCAGCACATATGCAGTTTTTTTAACTGGCCACACAATTAACCACAAATTCGAAAGATTCTTTCCTGCTCGCATCCATTCATACATAGGATACATAGCTCATGCGCAATTCTTGCTTATGCTACAAAGGCATATATTTATGCACTTATGATTGCTACACAACAACAACATAGTCTTGTGTAATATTTTGTTGGTTTTTTAATTACATATATTTAAATTTATTAACTTAGAAAGTTAACTTAAATGTGGCATTCAATGTTATGTGCATGCAGTTAGCAAGCGACATGAAGGCTGAAGCTATAACGCGAGCAAGCAAGAATATGTTGCAGCAGCGTCGGCGGTGGCGGCCACGTGCAACACGCGGATCCGCTTTGCCGTTGGAGTGGAGCGCTTTTTGCCGCCTTAATGTTGTTTGTTTTACCACAATTTTTCGGCTGCTGCAAGTAGTAATTCTATTTTTTGACTTAAAGTTTCTAAATGTTTCGTTTTTGATTTGTTTTTTTTTTTGTTTTACTACTTGTGGGATCTCGAGCATTTTCTGTAACTGCACGCGTCATGATTTATTTTGCATTTACTTTTGGCAGCACGTTCTTGACTAGGACAGACACACACACATATGTATGCACATAAAAGTCAGCCCGTTCGTTCATCCATTTGTTGCATGAAGAATTGCTCAACGTCTTGTGGCAATAGTTTGAAATAATTAAGTTATACTTTGCAGTTGGATTGCGCTGACTTGGTGACTGCTGAAAAAAGAGTGGTGTGTATTTTTTTTTATCATTTTCATCACCTCACGCATCGCAGTCACAGGTCCGCAGTAACTAAATAAATATTTAAACAACATTTAAATGGTATGCTGATTTATTACAAGCAATTAAATCATACCGTTAGGAGTTCATAAAAGGCATTAACCTGCCGCTGGAGGTTAGCTGCGAGAATGCAACTATGTGAATTTACATAGCTGTAAGCTTAATATTTGTAGGGCAGCCACCATGTCAGAGAATTTCTGTGGCACATAATCTTCATTATATTTTAGCTTCCGTTTCTCTTATCTTATCGCCCAATATTTAATATATTTTGCATACCATGCCCCACGTGATTTTGTCTTGCAAATGCCTGTTACAGAGCGCGATTTAGGCTGGGTTCGTCTAAACTAATTTATTGAAGCTGCGAAGATGGGAATGAGAAAATTTCCAAAACCATATAGTATGCATATGGCGACACATATGGTGACACGAACAGCTTTGATAGCACTTATTTGTTATATAAATATGTATTAATGTTGTTTTGTTATTTTTCTCGGACAATTGGTGCTGCAGGCTTTGGCAAACTTAGTCATCGAGCCATACTTGGTTGAAAAACGCATAAAATTTGTCCAAACTTTAGAAGCTAAACTATGTCCACTGCAAGAAATAACTATGCACCCACAAGGAGTCACTGTTTGGTGTGTTTTTTGGACTGGCGGAGTCATCGGGCGGTACTTCTTCGAAAATGATACCGCCGGTAGCGCTATTACGGTGAACGGACGTTATCGTGGCATGATAACAAACTGTTTATGAGCATAGTTAGATGACACGAACTGGGACAATATGAGGTTACAACAGGACGGCGCCACTTGCCACACAGTGAATGAAAGAAAGGCATTATTCCGATCATCTACAGGCTTCTTGAATCATCTTAAAATGTCGCTTTTTCTGTATATTAAGCCTAGTTCCCATGAACACTGCAACCTTACTTGCAGGTATACTTTGTGATCTGGTGTCCCTCAGTCTGCACAGGGACGACGAACCCAACTCTTGCTCAGAGTGAACTAAAACTAACAAAGGATGATGGAAATTCGTTATAAAATAAATACACAATACTCCTAGCCTATCTATCGGAAGCACCAACGTTCAAAAACAAGCAAGGCTTCACTCACTTTTATTGACTAATTTACTCAACCAAATTAGAAACTGACGGGTACCCAGTGAGAATACCTTCTCGGACCTATTTAGCATTCGCTTCAAATCTGCGCTCCAAATTTTTTTTCGTTTCCGCTTCTCTATGAGACTGTGGGCGGCTTGGGGGCGACTGGATTGCCATTTACACTACCCACTTCATTTAAACGCCACACTAAAAAAAAATCGGTTTCTCTCGAGACCTGGACAAAATGTCAAAAATTTACAAAAACAGTTCACAGTACATAATTGTATAATTTCCTTTGCCACCTGTTGCTTTCAAATACAATCACAGACTTGTTCGCTCCTGGAGCTGTCAAAATAATTCAGCATCAAACATTGTAAACAGAATGCTTCCAAGAACAGGAGTAATCGGGGGCGAAGGGAATGTATGTAACTTAAAAAAATAAATCACTCCTACGCATGCGCCTCAGGGTGGCCAGCTGCATAAAAATTAGTCACAACACTATGGTACAAGTTGCTGCTCGACGCAAGATTTGTACAGTGGCCACTCTAAACATCTCACACATTTACACCGACAAAGGGCCAAATAAAGTGCATACACAACAAAATTATTTGCGATAATCGAAAATAAATTTCATTTGCATTAGTTAGTGGTGCTCTTAAAACGCTTGCGAAACGTTCGGAAGGCGGTGTTTCAGAGCTTAAGTGATTAAAGTTTACAAAGAGAAAGTATATTAAAATTATCTATTAAATAATATTGCCTAATAAAATAAACTCTCGCAAATGTGTGCAACAACATTTCGACGTTTTCGTGCCAGCTGCCTTGTTGGCATGCTGCTCTCCGCCTACGCCACCTATGTGGAGTTGAGAGCGGAAAAGGATGCTAGCTACGTGGCAATGTGCGATTTGAGTCCGAAAGTCAGTTGTACGGCGGTGTTTACTTCCAGGTGAGTTATTACAAATATCTATTTAGTGAAAATCTCAATTAATTATTAAAATCTCGAAATTGTTGCATTATTTTGCAGCTACGGCAGAGGTTTTGGCCTAACAAAATATTTAACCAGCTGGAATCCACCGAATGGCGTGCTAGGCGTTGCCTTCTATATTTTGCTGCTGCTGTTGAGTGAGTGAAACTTAAAAGTGTTATTAACTATTTTTGGTTGCATTAATATTCGAATATATTTCCTTTGTTGAAAAAACCGTTGAAATTCCTGATTTTACCTTTCCTCAGCTCCACCACGCCATCACTTGCTCTCACTGCTGCAGCTGTTACTCTGCTTCGTTTCGAACTTACTTTCCGTTTACTTGGCATATTTGTTGTATTTTGTGCTGGAGGACTTATGTGTCGTTTGCGTTTCGATTTATGTTGTTAATTTCGTTTGTTTGTTGGAGTCATGGAAAATTTACAAACAGATTTGGTGCAACAACGTTAAAGCTCATTCGAAAATGCAAAATGGCAGCAATAAGAATAATTAGAAATATACACAAATACATTCATACATACATACATACATATGTTGACAAATTTTAATATTTTAAGATTTTGAAATGTAAAAAATAAATTGTATTAATTAAACTCAAAAATTTTAATTGAGCCTTAGCGAACTTTACTCTTTCTAGACTAGAGTGCCGCAAAACAAGGAAGCATTGATACCGTAAACGCTTATTGTATTTCGTTTAGTATTCCCTAACCCCTGAGTGCCCCAAATAACCTCAGTCTACTGATTTGTCAAGTCGTCAATTTATATTGGTAAATAAATTCGTAACTTTAAGAAATTGACAGTACTAGAATTCATAAGTGGGCTTGGACGATGACCGGCATAATGCTCTGCCAATGCAGGGTCGGATGGCGATCCCTCTTGTACTACCAAAAACAGTGGATACTGATGCAAGATAGATAGCAAGCTGTTGTGGCTGTTAACTAAATTCTCACTGACTACGGTTGATGATAACTATCGGCGGATTCAGTTTATGGATTACCCTCCCGGAAAACAGTTTATGATCACTCTCGGTGGATCCGATTGGCGATTTTCAGGAGACAATATACATATATCGTTGTATATGGCTACCGAATGGTTGATGATTACGCTTTCGAAGAATAAATATCGGTGTTGAACGGATCCTGTGGCACGATTAGTTCAGAGTCGGGATGCTAGCAACGAACGAGAAAAGAACTTGCTATGTATTGGACATATGAAGGTTTGTTGGGATTCTCTCAGGCCAACTCGAGGTCTTTGTCTTCGATGATGGCATTCACGGTTAAAGCTGACTGTGGTTTAAACATAATTTAAATGCTCGAGCTAACCGGTTTAAACGAAGATTAGCCAATTAAGGGTCAGCCTCAACAGATGACGCATGTATGAGTGTGTATGACTTGGCTTCTGAGGTGCTGAGAAAAAACAGAAAATTTTGCTCTACATCATGATGTGCACCCTAGCTGGGAGTATTTGGGTCTTTCTGTGTAAATTATGCTCGCGCAACATCAGAAGGCATACCGTGATAGTCCTTAGCTCGGCGTTCTGACAAGACGCAGGCGCTAGAATAATTAAGAACCAGCCGGCCAATCGCCATTTATGTTGCCATCACTGTTTCTTTGTATTGTTTCCCCTATTTCTACAGCGAACGATTTGAGGACGCTGCGTCGCGGCCTCATACTTTATTGATGTCTGCGCTTCAGCGCGCGAAGCAAGAGAGCAAGCACACAAAGGTAACGCCTAAAATATTCAAGTTTTTTATGGTCACCATGGTTATAGATATCAGCGGGGCGTATGCCTATGTACAGCTTAATCTCCTACGTCCAAGTAGAAGTAATAATTTCTTTTGATTTCGTATTGGAAAGGTTAAGTTTCAGTATTGCGAATAAGCTGAAAAAGATCTGACAGATTAGACCAAGAAAACGCATTCTAATGAGGAAGGCAGTTTAGAGATATAGAAAATAATAAGAAGAGGTTGGAATAGTTGAGCTATCCTTAATTAGGAATTCAAGAATGGAATGCCAGCTATGAAAACAAAATGGTAAGGCTTTTGCTTTTTGCAAGCTCCGGGGTGACTCTGTCAACTTTATCACCATGATTTCCGAAGATCCAAATCTAAAGTATATTGCAACTCTTTCAAAATCTGGAACGAAATAGTCTTGTCCACTTAGGGTCATAACATTAAACGAGTTCTTCTTTGTGTTTTTTTTCTTACGACACTTTGAACCCTTAACTTCCTTCAATAAAATTTCACTTCGCTAACGGATTATTTATTAAAATTACAATCGGCCATCTCCAGAAAAAAAAACATCCGTTGACCCACTAGCCGCCATCACCTGTCTAATCAAAAAATAATAGAAAGTAACGTCACTTAAACTTAATACTTTTACGTTCACAAAAACAAAACTATGTGCGAATATAAGTATATCGGCGAACACTTCGGCATGTTCTACTCGCGCACAAACAATAAACTGCGATTAAGTGCAACATATTAACTTGCATTGTGTACATGACGTTAATCGCTGGTGGAGGGTCAAAAAGGCAAAACCACCGATGAGCGAGACTCGGTATGCTGTCACCTACCACAACTTAAAGCGAGCAGGCAATTGTAAGCACCCTCATCCTATTCCTGCTGAGAAAGAAAAAAGCTGCAAGCGAGCAAACTAGTACATATAGTACATTAGGGTGACTCACTAAACAGAAATTGAAGTTGTAAACCTTATTCATAAAACTTATTGTATTATGAGACTTCCGCCAAAATATTTCAGAAAATACTAAGATTAAAGTGAACTGGATCAATTTGAAAATACCTTAAAAATCGTGTTTTATATGTAAAATTAGTTTTTAAAAACAGTTTGTCCAAAAAAATCCACTTAGAGTAAGAAGAGTTAAGGCTGAGATAATTTTTTGGAAAATATATTTATAAAAACAGACTTTTTTTTATAAAAAAAACTCAATTTTTGAACTTATTTTCAAATCGGCCCAGCTCACTTTAATCGTAACGATTTTCGGAAATATTTTTGCAGTAGCCTTAAAATATAATAAATTGTATAACTCCGATGGAACCATTTTTTTTTTGTATGGAGTGTGATGCACCCTAGTGTACATACATACACACTTACGTACGTGCAAAGTGTGTTGACAAATTAACGAAATCGCTAGCGACCCTTTGGCCTCAAGCGCACAACAATCACCGAGATTCCATAACAAAATCAAAAATAAATACAAACTAACTAACTAAAATACAATTCTGTAATATTCGTCTTATAGGAAAATTTATATCCGTTTAAGTGTTGTGACGAGTGCAACTCGTTCAATAACCAAACACAGGGAGGGGGGCGTAGAAGCTGAATTTTTTGAACGCGCGAGTGCGCGCTCGCTTTAAAAAGCGAATCTGCCGCAATCACGCATTCTGGGTACCTACATATGTACATAGGTATGAGCACTTACTCCCCACTCGTAGCTGTAAATTGCATGAAAAATATTATGCAATTAATTTTGTAGCACGTTTTGCGCGCTAAGCATCGAGTACTAAACGCTGAACGCCGCGCTTTGAGTGCTAAGCATAACAGTCAGACGCGCGCGGCAGCTGCATGACTGCGGAGGAGGATCTGGCGCTGCAGTGCGCTGGTCTGACCTGGCATGGCTTCGCTTGGCGTTTGGCTGGCGCTCCAGTTGGTGGTCGTGCGTGTAGCAATTTTCGTTTGTTTATTTTAATTGTTATTATTGCTGTTGTCAACGCTAAGCACGTGTGTTCGCTCCGGCAATGCAATTTTCGCTCTTGTTGTTGTTGTTGTTGTTGTGCCTCTGGCTGTGTTTTCCAGTTCACTTACAATTCTTGTGCGTTGATATTTTAATCACGTTTCAACACAATTTTACATAGATCCTCTTCTTTATCTGCTGCTGTTCTGTGGCTTGGCGGTGTTGCGGGTCGGCGCTTAAGGGCATCGCGTACGTGCATATCTACGACTCGGTAAAATGAATTGGTAGCTACTGTTGGTACTACTTATTGCGTATCCGCGTCGCAAGCAGTAGTCAATATTTGGAATACCCGTCAAGAATTCTTCTGCAATTTTTAAATGTGAAGTTAAAGCTAATGCCCGTTGTGTTCCGCCAACCGCAGAACTGTCGTTCAATAACAGGGATGCGTTCCTTTACTTTTAATGGTGAACACAGGCCACGAAACAGTGATAAATTTTTGAGTATATACAGCTTGGATGTCCGATCTCACATTGAGGATGGGCAAATCGGCTCTTAGGCAAGGGCAGAGTGTCATTCCAGTTCAGGCAGGAGGAGATCAATATGTCACGTGAAAAGTTCATTGGGACTGTCCTCAGGCCAGCGTGCTTTCTTTTTTGCTCTTGTGCTTGGTAATTGATCAGCATCGTGATTCCTAGTGGAGTGACTTCATTAAAAGTTGAATCAATCAATCAATGATAGGTTGAGGCCTGACTCATTACGGACGACATAAACCTAATATTTGGAGATGTAAAATCAGCAAGGAAATTATATTTTGTATCGAGCTGGGATGATTCAGACTCAACGATATAATCTGAATTAACGGAGGAGGCTAAGGCTGACCGACATTGCATGTTTGTGCTGATAGGGTTCTTTGTGGGTTCAAGTTCTTATAAATGGAGTAGCAACCCAGAAACTAAATGACCCAATAATAATAATAACTAGTAATTTTTAGCAAAAAAAACCGACTTCAACTCCCATATAAAAAAAATATATATATATATATATCTCATGATCCGCTGATCGGATCTTAACGAGATTAGTATGGGACCACCTCTGAGACACTACCTTTGCGATGCAGAATTATCGAAATCGGTTGACGCGGTCCAAAGTTATGCGGTAACATACATAAAAAAAAAAAAAAAAATATATATTCCGACGAACTGATAACCTCCTCCTTTTTTGGAAGTCGGTTAATAAACCCAATAATAAACCCAATCCGACTGCATTGGGGCGAAAATTGTCACTAATACTAGATTGCAATCTCTAGTTTTTACTGGTATTTTTACTATGTTAGCATCTTCTTAGCGAAAGTACATAGTCAGGCAGGCCAAAAGACTGGCACTGTAAGATGAGAATAAGGACGAATTGACAAAATCAAAATTCGTAATGGGCGAACAACATTTTCCTCTCGGGATAATCAATGGCTTGAATAGAATAGAACTAGCCGGCCTACGGCAGTCAGACAGTCTATAAAAGAAATGGTGAAGGAGAGATCGCCACATCTCCAAATCAGACTTCTTTCACGTCTTCAGCTGTGGTCTATGTGCAAAGTCAGCATACTAACCGCTGAGTTAAGCACTCTTCGTAAACTCAATTTGCTTATCCTTTTTTTGTTGGATTGAGGTTGAGTCCGGCCCTGTTTCCACAATATCTTGGGCTGTGTGGAGCGTACCCTGCCTTCGTCCGAGATAATCAAAGAAAAAATATCCATACCTAAAAAAATTTCTGGGATGCAGTAATCTCCAAACAAAAAAAAGCAGGCAAATCTTGTTACATTATGTTTACATACCAATAAAACCAGAAAAAGAAAAGGTATTTCCAGATTAAGTATTGTAAGGAATCGATTCACCACTACCGCTTTGAATATTCGGCTTTGAAGGACCGTATAATGGGACACTACTCAAAACAAAGTCTAATAAAAAATGTAAGCAGATTCAACGACAACTGCCCACCAACCAACTAAACCAAGCTGAGGTCCTTTTAAGAAGGCTTTACTATATATAGGGTGATGCAGATGTCGTTAATGTTTTTTCATACAATGTATACTACAGACTTTGGCAAACTTAATCATGGAGCGATACTCAGTTGAACAACGCGTAAAACTGCAAGAAGTGCATTTCGCGCATTGCGATGAGGTACATTTGAGTAAAACTGCCGCATTTGGGCTACTAAAAAACTACATGTCATTCAAGAAAGAACTATGCACCCACATCGAGTCACTTTTTCGAAAATGATGCCGATTAAACAGGATGACAAACATTTTATGACCTGAATTAGATGACATCGACTTGGACAATATGTGGTTTCAACAGCGAGCGAACCTCCCAGGACGCGTTATCTTTGGAGCTTTGTGAAAAGTATGGTCTACGCTAATAAACCCATCCAGTGTTGACAGAGAAGTCGTGGAAGGCATTTAAAGGATATCGTGATTTGTAAATAAATGGCATAGAGTAAAAAACATGACGAAAAAAAAAATTTCATTTCGACAACTTTTGCTATATTGAATCACCCTGTAAATTGTTTTTAAAACTGTGATCACTCAGAATTCTCCGAATAAACGAGAGCTCAGTAAATTTTGTGAAATACTGATTGATCCTCGAAAGTATCCAGGTGATTATATGTAGGACTACCACCATTCTTTAATGAACTTCGTGAAAAGAAATAAATTCGGGAACCTCATATTTTTGATCGATGACTTAAGGATATGCTTCTTTTTTCACTTCATCCAGAATGGATCTTTATGCAATTTAAAGCTGTTACACAACTGCTTATCTTTCCATTCCTGCCGACATCACTGTCACACGACTTCTGCTTGCTTCATTGAGAATTATTCAGTGAATGCATACGCTGCAACAATGCCAACTTGAAATTGACTAACTAAATTAAAAAGGTGCAAACGAATACAGCTGCACTACAGCACAAGCACACACACAAACACGTGCCTTCCACAACACATATTTATGTGGCCGTCAGCCAGTAACTAAAGATACTAGTAGTAGCGCGCGCTAAGTCACACATCACAAGCACCTTTGAGATAATGACCTGGTCGATAATCAGCCAAGCGAAAAAACTGATCTGCTTAATTTTTNCGGTCGGCCCAAAAAGTTCTGGCAACACTGCACACAACCCATAGCAATCGCTTTGTCTTAAGCGCTGCTCGCTATATGGAGCATTTGCAGCATCGCGCATCAATTGACAACAAAAACAATGAGCCAAAACAAAATCATACCTCGCCATCGCTGAAGAAATCCTCTCGCTTTTCGAATGGCTCTTCTGTTGTATTTATTAATTTANATGCGTTCTCTAGGCTACCAGTTGACGCAATGGCATTGGTGTAGGACGCCTAAGTAAAGCGCGCGCACGCGCTATCTATCGTTGATTGCAGCGTTTTTGCACCCACTCTCAGCGCACATACATACATATGAATGTTTAGATATGATTTAAAAAAAAAAATTATATCTACGAGCCGATTTCTCAAGATTTTTCCAACTTATTGTGCTTGTGCTATTGTTGGTTTCTTTCGTGTATTAATATTTTGCGACAAAATATCTTTTTCACCCCAGCCGCCTTTGCGTCACATTTTGCACACATTATGCCACTTCAGGGCGAACGTTGTTTTTTGGCGGCTGCTGACTTTTGATTTTGTTAGCTCAGCTTAACAAACGAGTAAGCGATTTTGAGAGAATCTTTGCTTCATCTGCTTTGGTTTGGCGGCCGAATGACTGGCTGGCTGGCTGCCTTTGAACGCGAGCCCAGCAATGTTGGCTGCAGGAGAACAAAATGAAGATGAACGGTGGCAATGGCGATGGCGATGCCGGCGACGGCCGAGTTGAATGACGAGTGGCACTGACGCCGCGCAAACAGCCACACAACCCATAGCAATCGCTTTGTCTTAAGCGCTGCTCGCTGTATGGAGCATTTGCAGCATCGCGCATCAATTGACAACAAAAACAATGAGCCAAATCATATCTCGCCATCGCTGAAGAAATCCTCTCGCTTTTCGAATGGCTCTTCTGTTGTATTTATTAATTTATTTTTGGTTTGTTTGGTGCAACCCGTTCGCCTCATCTGCCGCCTCCGAAAAGTAGCTAACCAGCCATCTTCATATGCGCCATCACCGTTGCGTCTTCGTCGCATATTGCATATAAATATGCCAACAGTTGGTGGTTGGAAATCAGTCAGAATTTGGATTTTAATCATTTGATTTGAATTTAGATAGCTGTAAAGTCGGAAGAGTGAGTCTAAAAGGATAAAGGCCGCACAGCGAAATAAAGTGTACGCCATCGTACCACAGTGTAATAGGCACACAGCTGGACGGATAGAGAGGACGTTAGGTCCTGGCATAAGAAGTTTTTGTGTTCATAGCTACTTCTGTAATTAAAGCATATTCGCTGATACTCAGACCTATTCGGGCATACCAAAAATAAATTTGCCGCCATGTCGAGAGTTGGGTGTTTCGTGAGCCTACTGTTGGTAACATCAGCGGTGATAGCGCGCCCCGAACCACCAGTGAGCTCCTACCTGCCACCATCAGCAAATGGAAACGGTAATGGTNGAAAAGTAGCTAACCAGCCATCTTCATATGCGCCATCACCGTTGCGTCTTCGTCGCATATTGCATATAAATATGCCAACAGTTGGTGGTTGGAAATCAGTCAGAATTTGGATTTTAATCATTTGATTTGAACTTCGATAGTTGTAGAGTCGGAAGAGTGAGTCTAAAAGGATAAAGGCCGCACAGCGAAATAAAGTGTACGTCATCGTACCACAGTGTAATAGGCACACAACTGGACGGATATAGAGGACGTTAGGTCCTGGCATAAGAAGTTTTTGTGTTCATAGCTACATCTGTAATTAAAGCATATTCGCTGATACTCAGGCCTATTCGGGCATACCAAAAATAAATTTGCCGCCATGTCGAGAGTTGCGTGTTTCGTGAGCCTACTGTTGGTAACATCAGCGGTGATAGCGCGCCCCGAACCACCAGTGAGCTCCTACCTGCCACCATCTGCAAATGGAAACGGTAATGGCGGCGGTGGTGGCGCTGGACGTCCCTCATCCACCTATGGCGCACCTGGTTTTGGTGGTGGCAACGGTAATGGCAATGGAAATGGAGGCAGCGGCAACCGTCCCTCATCCACGTATGGCGCGCCCGGTTTAGGCGGTAATGGTAATGGTGGTGGACGGCCCTCAAGCTCATATGGCGTGCCAGGCGCAGGTGAAAATGGCAACGGCAACGGTAACGGTGGTGGGCGTCCGTCTTCAACATACGGCGCGCCCGGTTTAGGTGGAAATGGCAACGGAAACGGTAACGGCGGTGGACGTCCCTCATCCACTTACGGCGCGCCCAGTTCCGGGGGCAATGGTAACGGTAACGGCAATGGCGGTGGACGGCCTTCTTCTACTTACGGCGCACCTGGTTTGGGAGGTAACGGCAATGGCAACGGTAATGGCGGTGGACGTCCATCGAGTACATATGGCGCACCAGGCTTAAACGGTAATGGAATTGGTGGTGGCCAGAGGCCATCCGACAGTTATGGTCCGCCAGCTTCAGGTAACGGTAATGGTTACACGAATGGCAATGGTAACGGAAACGGTAATGGAGGTGGACGTCCGGGACAGGAATACCTACCACCAGGCCTGGGTGGTCGCAATGGTAACGGCAATGGCAATGGAAACGGGAATGGCGGCGGACGCAGTAGCAATGGTGGTGGCGATAATGGTTACGACTACTCGCAGGGTGGTGGAGGAGATAGCGGAGAAAGTGGCGTAAGTGGAAAAAGTTTTTATATATAAGCTTCAAGCTAGGTATATTGGCTACACGAGGGTTTTTAAAATATGAAAATTATTTGAGATACTTTTTTGCTGAACGAATTTCGCTGAGAGTCTTTCTGAGCTACACAATGGTTTTTGGCACACGTAAGACAGTAAAAAATGCTTAAGGTTAAAATCGAAACATGCTAATGTTTTCACAGTTGAAAACTCGCTCGCACACATTGAACACTGCCATTTAACGCACTCAGCCCACTTTGGAGCGCTCATTGCTGAGTGTCTCCTAACGCTTACACAAATTCTTACTTGTCTCTTTCCAATTCAATGCTTCAATTGGGACATTCGTAACACTATTCGCTACTCGCTTACTCTTCACACGAAACTTGCTTTATTTATTGTCCGTCAGTACGTTTCTGCATTTCCGATTTCCCTTATTATTCTATAGGAACCGGCACAATACGAATTTAGTTACGAAGTTGAAGATATCCCGAGTGGTCTGTCCTTTGGACATTCGGAAATGCGTGATGGCGACTACACAACTGGGCAGTACAATGTGTTGTTGCCTGACGGAAGGAAGCAAGTAAGGACAAATTTAATAACGTGTCTTTTTAAGTGCTGTGAAACTATTTCTTTAATTACTAAAGATACTTTGATTTAAATGTCAGAACTCCAATTTCCTTTTGATTATCGGCGAGTTGCAAAATTAGTAATGTCAAGGGCTCCTAACAGTATGCAGCATTCCAATAAGTGAATTTGTGGAACAGAAAATTTTCAAGCATACTTTTAGGCAGCGATTTTTGTTGTTTGCTTATTATTCAGCTAAAGTTTAGCGACGAAAGTATCTCTTAACATCAGNAATTTTCAAGCATACTTTTAGGCAGCGATTTTTGTTGTTTGCTTATTATTAAGCTAAAATTTAGCGACGAAAGTATCTCTTAACATCACACATGTTTTTATTATTTGGTTTACCACTTCCTCTCTATTCTTTTCTCACCCTCTTTACATTCTCCTTTGCCACACACATACACACGCATGCTCCCACACAGATCGTCGACTATGAAGCCGATCAGGGAGGCTATCGACCACAAATTCGTTATGAAGGTGAAGCTAACGGTGGCGCTGGTGGTCTAGGTGGCGGCAGTAACGGCTATGACTATGAACAAAATGGCAATGGACTTGGTGGTGGTAATGGTGGCTATTCGAATGGCCAAGATCTTGGTGGCAATGGCTACTCGAGCGGACGTCCTAATGGCAATGGAAATGGCAACGGTCGTAATGGTAAAGGACGCAATGGCAATGGCAATGGTGGTGGGCAAGGACTCGGCCGCAATGGTTACTCCGATGGCCGTCCAAGTGGACAAGATTTAGGTGACAACGGTTATGCAAGCGGGCGACCGGGTGCCAATGGTAATGGCAATGGTTACTCAAATGGTAACGGCAATGGCAATGGTTACTCAAATGGCAATGGCAATGGCAATGGTTACTCAAATGGCAATGGAAATGGCGGAGGCCAGTACAATGGCAACGGCAATGGCTATTCAGATGGTAGACCTGGTGGTCAAGACAATCTCGATGGACAAGGTTACTCTAGTGGACGACCGAATGGCTTTGGACCTGGTGGTCAAAATGGAGAAAATGATGGCAATGGTTACCGATATTAGGCACTGTTTACGTATGTAAAGTGCAACGCGAATAACTGACCAGAGACTATCGATAGCGGACAACGAGCCCACGATAATACGGCGGGCGTGGAAAAATAAAGCGCTCCTCATCATATTTACCTGCATACATACATAAATACATAAAAAGGCATTACTCATAATCGTATTCAATCATCATAACACTAGACTATTAATAACATAATATTTTGCATATCTTCTAGTTAGCAATTAGTGCGTGTATAACGGCATTTTTGTATACAAAATGCATGTGGCATATAAATAAGAAAAGTATGTAGTTAACTCAAAGATTTAGGAAACGCTATGGCAATCCTAAAATCACACCAAAACCCATTTAATATTCTCATTTTCATTATCTCGTATATTTTTTTTATCCATCTATTCACATTCCTCATCTGCACGTAAAAGTAGTCACATTCCTTTGACTGTGTTCAATTAACTTAAATGTATTGTTGATATCACAAACATCTATATCTTATATAACTCATTTAATTGTGAGTCTATGCTAAGTTGTGCTCCTTACCTTCTAAATATTCGTTTTTTATTTTGTTTTATACTATGTATTACTTATAACTTAGGTTATGTTAAATCAATGAAATGGACAAGCAAATGTTACAATAAAACACAAAAATATTGAAGTTTTTTATACAAAATGGTATTATCATTTAGTAGCCGACAACTCATAAAATTTGTCCCGCAATCTCACTATCGACCACATCGCCAAAGTTTGTCCATACGTAATTATGTAGGCGCGGATCACCACGGGGATCGTCTGGTTTATTGGCGGCGGGCACAGCAGTCTCATTGAAGTGTTCAAGTTCATCTAAAAGGATTTTCAGTATGTGTGGATATCTGGAAGTAGAAGAAAAAAATGTGTAAAAGTCCATGCTTGAAAGAAGATGGCTTGACAGGGTTAACTACGAACCTAACCTCACCTAAACGAAACTTACTTAACCTAACCTAGCCTACCCTAACCTAATATAAACTTTTGCCCATAAAGCGCACCCGTGCCTATTCGTTCTCGCGTCTGTGAAGCTCCACTTTCGAAACGACGCGAATATTTGATCGAAGACCTGAGTATTCTTACTTTGGTGCTTAGGAACCTATGCGTTCAGTTTCTAAGAACTCAGCAAGTCAATACAATTAACTGAGTTATTTAAGTCTATTCTTGAGTGGCTGAGTGTGATACATTGGTAACGAAAGGGCAGGGTGACTAACTTAAATAGCCTGCAGAGGCTATTAATTTTGTTTAACTCTGAAAATGTTCGTTAGCCTAAATTCAGATAAAATAAAGTATGTAATAAAGATTAACAGGAGGAACATATTCAGGCTAGCCATATTGTTTTCATTCAGCACTTGGTATCCCCAATAAAAGAGAGACTCGAAGTTCCCTTGACTACTTGTGGACTTCTCTTGGAAAGATGGCCCTCTAGGCGGGGGGAAGGCCAGGGCATTTGCCACTGCGAGGTCATTCTGGCCGAGGGCGGACCAGGGCGGCCTAGGGATATCCTTAGACTCGAAAAGTCGTATCTCTCGATTCTGTAAGGTGTACTAAGAGATCACTGTCCTATCGGGGTTCATGCGGTGAGATTACATATTTTCACATTTCAACGGAAAACGTCCTGATGACACTTAGCTTACGGTGTGAGATTTCTGAGGCTAAAGACGTGCATAAGCCTCTCTGTGTCCTCAAATAACAATTATCTCAAGGCTGACTAAATGTCATAAAAATGCAATTAGAAACAACTCGTATCAATTAGCGTCAGTAGGATATTATATGTAAGGCAAAGCTTACATTTTCCTAAATCTCAGAAGGTCTGGTTAGTTATTTGCTTTCCATAAGCGGTTACGACTGCTGACAAACACCTGACTGTGATCGACACATATGACAAATCCATTGTGTTCCTGCCTTCAAGAGGTTGAGGCGCCTGAAAAATGATTGTGTCTCATTTATTCCTCTGCCGTAGCCTGTGGTTAGTTACGCGGCAGTTCGATCTACTAGCTTAACTGTCCCCATTCTGAGTTATCATGATGAAGGTGTTTTAAATGAAGAGGTCAAAGATCCAACGAAGACTGCCTAGGCTGGCTGCACAACACTGTCGTGTAGCCTTACAAGGCGTATAAAGGTGTCCAGACCTCTGGGAAAACTAAGTGTACTAAGAAAATTAAATAAACCCTACCAGCAATACCAAAAAAAAAAAATTTATACACTCTTAACTTAAAAAGAATTCCCTCTAATCTTTATTAGCCATGTATCAGTAGGAAGGAACGATACCACAAATCTTATCGCAGCTGTTTAAAAATCAGAGAGCTAATTTTTTTCGAAATATGAGGTTTTTCAGAGAGCGTAATATAGGCCATTGGAATAAAATTTTTAGCTTATTCGAAATTTCTATAGAAACAAATTCTTTTCGACGTCACTTNCCCAATAAAAGAGAGACTCGAAGTTCCCTTGACTACTTGTGGACTTCTCTTGGAAAGATGGCCCTCTAGGCGGGGGGAAGGCCAGGGCATTTGCCACTGCGAGGTCATTCTAAGTGTAGAAAATTAAATAAACCCTACCAGCAATACCAAAAAAAAAAAATATTTATGCACTCTTAACTTAAAAAGAATTCCCTCTAATCTTTATTAGCCATGTATCAGTAGGAAGGAACGATACCGCAAATCTTATCGCAGCTGTTTAAAAATCAGAAAGCTAATTTTTTTTCGAAATATGAGGTTTTTCAGAGAGCTTAATATAGTCCATTTAACTAAACATTTTAGCTTATTCGAAATTTCTATAGAAACAAATTCTTTTCGACGTCACTCNACGGTTAGCTTGAAAAATAGTAGATGAGCGCTCTTGCAGCAGACATGCAGGCGGCATTGTCACTCTTACTTGGTCTACATTTGCATTATGCAAATTTTTAATTAGATAATTGATTTGAATTCCATAACAAAATGAGCGTTAATTATGCGATTAATTTGCATGTGTAACTATGAGAAAGCCAACACAACATCAAACTGATTTTGTTTAGAAAACAATGCATTTTTGAGTAACGCGATCGCGGCTCTTTCTTTGTCTTTTACCTGCAAATCGTCGCCTTCCCATATCCTCGATTTTATCTAACTTTGCCACTGCTTCATCTGGCGCCGGTAGTGGATTATATGGATTTGCTGAGTGCACTGCAGCGTGCGCAACGTAGAGGAAGAGCGGTTGTGCGGTTGCATTATGATCGGCTATCACTCTTACTCCGGTTCGCGCCGTTAGTTGAGCTTGACGACAAATATTGAGAGATTATTTGACTTTAGGCAGGCATAGAGCTTCTGTGGGAGTTAACCATCCAACAATACTTATTTGTATTCTATTCTACTACACACTTTCAGGCATGGACATTGGCTATGACTTCCATGGCAAGTATACCACCGACATAGTAACCGATGAGGCGGTAAGAGTGATAGCCGATCATAATGCAACCGCACAACCGCTCTTCCTCTACGTTGCGCACGCTGCAGTGCACTCAGCAAATCCATATAATCCACTACCGGCGCCAGATGAAGCAGTGACAAAGTTAGATAAAATTGAGGATATGGGAAGGCGAAGATTTGCAGGTAAAAGACAGAGAAAGAAGCCGCGATCGCGTTACTCAAAAATGCATTGTTTTCTAAACAAAATCAGTTTGATGTTGTGTTGGCTTTCTCATAGTTACTCATGCAAATTAATCGCATAATTAACGCTCATTTTGTTATGGAATTCAAATCAATTATCTAATTAAAAATTTGCATAATGCAAATGTAGACCAAGTAAGAGTGACAATGCCGCCTGCATGTCTGCTGCAAGAGCGCTCATCTACTATTTTTCAAGCTAACCGTTCATCGCGCGTTATGAGTCAACGAACTTTGCGCATTTGTGGGTCGACTAAATGTTCTTTAGTATTTGTTGTATTTGTTGCTTGTACTACGACACCTTCTTCTTCTTTTCTTTCTAATATTTGCCCCATTTTTCTCGACAGCTATGCTCACACAACTGGATCAGTCTGTCGGGCGTATCGTGCAGGAATTGCAAGCGCATAAAATGCTACAAGACTCCATCATCGTATTTAGCACAGACAATGGTGGCCCACCGCAAGGTTTCAATCTCAATCACGCTTCAAATTGGCCGCTGCGTGGCGTTAAAAATTCTGTGTGGGAGGGTGGCGTGCGTGGCGCAGCGTTGCTATGGTCGCCGCGTCTACAGAGCCGGCCGCGTGTAGCCGAACAGCGTATGCATATTGTCGATTGGCTGCCAACATTGTTGAGCGCAGCAGCGGCAGGTGGCGACGCTGTACAAAAGCACCAGCAGCCGTGAGTATGATAATTACCTACGAACACTTATTTGTGTGATTTGTTCACTCGTTTACTTTTCCGCTTATCGCTTAGTAACGCTACGGCTGCTCTGGACGGCGTTAGCATTTGGAATGAGCTGTCGCGTGATGAACTATCACCGCGTCGCACCATTCTCCATAATATCGACGATATTTGGGGCAGCGCAGCACTCACTATGGGCGATTGGAAGCTTGTCTATGGCACAAATTATCCCACCATGTGGAATGGTTGGTATGGTCCGCCGGGCGTGCGCGATGCTAACGCTTATGATTTAAAGACGCTACAACGTTGCCCCGTTGGTCACGCTTTGGCCAGTTTGAATATGACACCCAGCGTGGCGGAGGTGATACGCATGCGGAAGGCAGCGACAGTGGAGTGCGTGCTGGAGGTGCCGCCGAATGCTTGTGATTATCAGGAGAAGAAGCCATGCCTTTATAATGTGCGCGACGATCCGTGCGAGTATTACAATCAGGCTGAGAAGTGAGTGACGTCGAAAAGAATTTGTTTCTATAGAAATTTCGAATAAGCTAAAATGTTTAGTTAAATGGACTATATTAAGCTCTCTGAAAAACCTCATATTTCGAAAAAAAATTAGCTTTCTGATTTTTAAACAGCTGCGATAAGATTTGCGGTATCGTTCCTTCCTACTGATACATGGCTAATAAAGATTAGAGGGAATTCTTTTTAAGTTAAGAGTGCATAAANTTTTTTTTTTTTTGGTATTGCTGGTAGGGTTTATTTAATTTTCTACACTTAGAATGACCTCGCAGTGGCAAATGCCCTGGCCTTCCCCCCGCCTAGAGGGCCATCTTTCCAAGAGAAGTCCACAAGTAGTCAAGGGAACTTCGAGTCTCTCTTTTATTGGGGATACCAAGTGCTGGATGAAAACAATATGGCTAGCCTGAATATGTTCCTCCTGTTAATCTTTATGTTGTTGCATACTTTATTTTATCTGAATTTAGGCTAACGAACATTTTCAGAGTTAAAAAAAATTAATAGCCTCTGCAGGCTATTTAAGTTAGTCACGCTGCCCTTTCGTTACCAATGTATCACACTCAGCCACTCAAGAATAGACTTAAATAACTCAGTTAATTGT
>NW_016160023.1:0-12127 GCF_001687245.7 Rhagoletis zephyria | reverse complement strand
AACCTACTGTTTCGACAGGGTCGAACCAGTGCGAGAGGAGTGTTAATTGAGTCCATCAACACTAAATTCAGGCTTCCGGACTGCTGCAGAGTTTTCAGGCAAAATAAGCTGACATTAAAAAAGCATTGGACCAACTGCTGAAGTATGTGACCCAGTGAGAGGGAGGTGAGCGTGTAAATATTCTGCTAGACAAGCGGCTGTCAGGGCCCTGAAGGCAATGGTAATACACTTAAAACTGATCAGGGAGTGTCTGGTCTTCCTCTCAATTATGTCGGAATATTTCCTTATTAGGCTACTTTGGGTTGGGGGCCACAGCGACATTGCGGAAAACTGCATGGTTGGCCCTGAAACGTTATCACCGCATATGGAGGAGGTGGGCCCCCTTTGTACCACAGTGGTGCACTGTTGGACAGATGGGCCTGCTGTCAGCTCAGCGAGCGCTGGGCGAAGACTAACTGCCATACCTAAATAAAAGCGTCAGCGTTGTCCGGCTGTCAAAAAATTCTCATGCCCATACAATTTGTATGAAATATACCGAAACAACGCGTCGTCAACGTTGAGCGGTTGGAAAATCCGATTTTGACAGGGCGTTAGGTATTGTAGTTGGCTGCAGAAAACGGCGAAACTGTCATTTTCGTGTTACACACAAACAAACCTATGCTTATTGTTGGTGTTATTTCTGCATTTGACGTAGCGTTGACGCTTTTGTTTAGGTATACCACTTCGGCGCTAACGCTAGGCGTCAGAAACCGCTCCGCCCAACGCTTTTGTTTAGGTATGGCAGTAAGTTATATGTAAACGCAAGACTGACCTTTGGTAGATCGAGGGCTGCCAAACCACAGTTCTCATTGTTTGTTGGGGTTTTGACAGATCAATATATAAATGGCATTCACGTTTCAAGGCAGCACGGTGCTGAGATGGAATCAGCTCAGCTCTTTCTAATGGGCTGTGCAGTAGGGTGGTCTTTGAAATGTCAACTTCTAAATTTTGTATGGGGCACCCCTTTTTTGCATGCAAGACATGCACGAAAATATCAAAATTTTAAACAAATTTTTGGCCGTCGCTACCAGGGTGTGAAAAAAATTTATTTTTTTTATCAAAACAAATTTACTTGAAATATGATAACGTTGACATATTATTGAAACTTATTGGAAGTCAAATTTTGTTGAATTTTTGTGATTTAAACAAAAATAATCATACCCTGTAACGGATCCTATTTTTTTTTATTTTTTTATTTTTGTGGATGTCTGTATATTATTAAAACTTTGTTGAATTTTAGCGATTAAAAAAAAATATAATTTTTCAAGCCCTTGTAGCGGGTCCTAAATTTTTTATTTTAATTTTTTTTTCTTAGATGTATTTATTCTGTATGCAGAACAAATCACAAAATACTGCACAGTCTTCACGAGGCCAAAGCGCTATTTACAGCTCTCAAAAAATAATCGCAAGAAATATTTTTCATTATTTCTGTTGCTTGAAATAGTATTTTGCTTTACTATTACATAAATTTTATTGAAGAAATAAATATACATACGAACACTTTTTCTTGCGAGAATTTTTCGTTTTTCTTTAGTTCGCATTTCTTAACTAACGCTGAGGAGCTTTTTAGCAATGGTCACCACTCAAAACAGCTACGTGGCATCACTAAAGATAAATACCTAAGTTCCTAACTGCGTCCCTTTTCTGTGGTAATAATCACTGAAACCTAGCCCTAACCTATTTGATCTATTCGAATAGCTCTAAATTTTGTATCTGCTTTGCAATTACCTTTTCGCATATCCAATCCCCACATACCATGCTCCACAGCCGTGTGATCAAAGTAATCATGATGTCCTGTCCAAAAGCCTACATGCGTCTTAAAGCCGCGCTGTAGTGGCGTATAAACACTTTTGTAATGACCCAAATGCCACTTACCGGCGATATGAGATGAGTAACTGAAATTTTAAAACGAAACTTAGAAGAATTCATTAAAATTAAAAATTTTGTATACATTTACCGGTATGCTATCTAATCAAAAAAAGGCAGTTATGTATAGCTATTACTTACCCCAATTCGTTCAGGTACTGTGGCAAAATTTTTTCAGTCAATGGCAGACCACGCGGTTCTGCGCCATATAAAACTGTATGTTGCATGCCTGACGGGAGAATGGAAATGTAAAGTTTAGTACTTAGTTCGGATGCTTTACTAGCACTAAGAGGAATCACTTGAAATATTTGGACAAATTTGGAAAAATTGGGTAAAAAAACTTGTATGCCTAAAAACATCTTTAATTTTAAAGAATTTTTACTGCATCACTTTTTTTCTCACCCGTGTGTATTGGATATTTTCCAGTCATTAGCGCCGATCTGGAGGGTGTACATATTGGATTTACATAGTAGTTATTTAATATGAGTCCGGAAAACGCTAAGGCATCAATGTTAGGTGTTGGAATCTGCGCTGAGCCATGGAAGCCGACATCATTGAAGCCCTACAGCGTTAATATGTAATCTATTATGAGTTTCGCCAGTAAATTTTGAAATCAAAATACTATTTAAATTTTTAATGTATGTACTTACTAAATCGTCTGCTAAAATGAAAATGATATGTGGACGTTTTTCTTGGTTATTACTCGCATTGTTTTGTGCTATCAAGATAAGTAAACAGAGCAGTAGTATAGTGGGGATTGATTTCGTAGGACTCATTTTGTATTGGTGCTGAAAGAAAGAAATTTTGAAAATTGGAAAAATCTGTGAAAATTTTTATCGAGTTTTTCATATTTAAAGGGATTGTACTCTTCTTGGTGCGGGTAGGTGCATTATCTACAAATTTGAAAGTCCTTGAAAAAACCCTAACTTTGAGGATAAAAATTAACATAGATTTCTAGGTGTACTTCGCTTAAAATGTTAATTTTAGGAAAAATCAGCAAAAATTAGCACAAACTGTTATTACTCAAATAAAATCTAATTATTATTAAGCTTTTTTTTTATTATTATTAGTTCGCGTCATCACTTGTCAGCTTGCTAGTTCTACTCCACGGAACACAAAAATATTGTTTAGTTTTTTTCTTTAAATACTACACTACAAACACATTAAATAACAACAAACAAACACACACACAATATGCAAATTAACTAATTCTTATTAGACAGACCTTGACCTTTATTTTCTATATCTAATTTTGTTTATTTATATTAACGCAACCTTGCACCAATTCTGACAAAATAACAGCTAATCATACACACGACTTTAAAAGCGCACTGAAAGCACAGGGTTGAAACTTTCAAATTGTTATTTGGTAATTTTCTTGGTTAATATATGTATGTATGTACTTTTATAAAAGTAACTGATATCAAGAATATATCGCTATAAAAATCTTGAATTTATGCCAAAAAAAAAAGTCCAATTCCGGCCAGTGTGCAACGTTGGATGAGCGCAGCCGCGATAACCTATCCTAACATAGCCCAACAACCTAAGCTTACCAAGTGTTATGATAAAAGAAGTATAATATTTAGCTAAACAAAATTTTTTATTGTTGTCCAGTTTGAAATGTCTGTAACTGTACGCATCACATTTTCCTTAAGCAAATCAATTTATTTAGACATTCTCTTCTCCACGTGAATCAATCGGCCTTAAAAAAGCGGATGCGGCTGTCAAAGCATTGACAATGACTCGTTTTGCAAATTGTTTATTGTTGTAAATGGATATTTCCGTATGAAATCGGCAAATCGATCTTCGATAAAAAAAGATTGAGTTACATCTAAGTAATCACAATAGGATAATTACATTGGCAAAAAGTACGATATATATAAATATTTACACTGCCAGAAAAAAGTGTTGGCACAGAAAATTTTTCACAATATATAAAACAATTTTTAATTTAATTTTTTTCCCGCTAATCTATATACTTTTATGTACATTAGGGAGGAGTAATTTGTTCGGAGCAAAATTTTCGAAGAAAATGTATAGCAACTTCAAATTCCACGATTAATTCTAAACAACAATGGCAATCAATCTATAAACCAAAAATGACATTTGACCCTCCCAATTTTCAAAAGAAAAAGTATATTGAATGAAGAAAGCACAAAATAGTGTAAATGCAAATTAGTTTCGTTCAGAAAAAATTTTAATACACAAATTTTTCTTTTAAAAATTGGGTGGATCAAACTTCATTTTTAGTGTATAGCTTGTTCACCATTTTGCCTTAGAATCGAAAGTATAATTCGAATATGCCATGCCCTTTTTCGAAATTAAATTATGTTCGTTTGTTCAAGGCTTTTTTTGGATCACGATCATTTAAATCAGGTTGCCACTTGTTTGCAAAATTTCGGTTAATTAAATTGATAAAATAAATGAAAAATTACAATACGGTTTCAAGGTTGCCACCTGTTTCAAAATTTTAAACTCAATTTGATTTTGAGCACATAAATGAAATATTACCCTGTGGGTACCAAATTAAAAAGATTTAAGAAATATTACTTTTGAAAATATCTGTGGGAGGAGTTGCGACCTATTATAAAATTTAAAATCAGTTAAACTCATAAATTTGATAAAAAATTTTTCGACGGGTATGCTGGCTTATAGTCCATTGAACTTGAGTGTAGCAAGTTTGAACTAGCTAGGACCTACCGTTGATTTTTGGAAATTTTTTTTCTCGCTTTTTCTTCCACCCTTTATATGGAAAAAATTTGAAATATTTTCAACAAAAAAATCTCAACAAATCTCCTTTGGTATGTAACATTTTGCACAAAGAAATTTTATGTTCAGGTTTTTGTTGTAGTTTAACCCTTTTTTAAATTAGCGGAAAAAAATGTTATTAAAAATTGTTGCATATATTGTGAAAAGTTCTTTGTGCCAATACTTCTTTCCAGTGTGAGATTATACGCATATATACATACGTATATCGGTTTTTTTTCGAGTAGCTAATTGATTCACAAAAAAATTATTATAGAAAACGCCTTTATAGATCAACAAGAAGAGAACCACAAATAAAAGAAGAAAGCAAGCTCAGCAACTGGGAATTGGTCTAACTTATGGTTACGTAGCTGAGCAAATCGAACACAGAACCGACTGCTAATATTCGCCACACAAGCACTCGTACACCTGGCGCCCAAATAATTGTTGTTTTTTTTTGCGTGGCCAGTAGATTCTGCATATCAATAAAGTACAATCTGTTTTAACATCATATGTGTGGAAATAAAGCGATTGCGTTTAAAGCCATGCAGTTACAGTGTGTAAGAAAAAAACGGAAAAATAAATTATTAAATGAACAAGATCTTAAAGATTGCATTTATGTATGAATATACTCAAGGAAAAAAAAAATAATATTTGCACCGTTTTTTATTTTGAGCTACATAAATTTTGATTTATTTTGTGTTCCGCTTGTTACAGTTTTACAAAATTCAACAGTGGAAATAATGGATTTTCGTTTGCACGAATTGTATTGGCACAGTTTTAGTAAAATACGTGACATATAATTTATTTGAATTATTAAGCAAACATCTTTTGCGACACATCAAACTCAGTTAGCGATTCGTAAAAAAAAAATAATCAATGGACGTTAGTTGTAAATATAATCAGAGGATTTTATTAAAAAATCATCGAAGAAACTAAATTTGCTTAAGTACGTATGCAAATACATACATTAGACCGTAGCACCGGTTATTCTAAAATATTTTTAGAAGGCAAAAAAAAAAATGTATTTGGCCAGCGTAGGGTTCGCCTTTTGAGACAAAAAAAATGTTGCCAACGACAAAAAATTTTGTAATATCTTTCCTTTCAATGCGCCACAGTCACTTTTACAAAATTGCCAAGTGTATTTAGTAGCTGTGTTATCTACTTACACACATACATACATACATACATCCATACATATGCAATTCGAATATGAGTTGGTCGCATATTTGACTATCTTGGTAATTCTTTGTGTAAATATATACTTTTTGAATGTTTTTTTTTTACACTGAAGTACATTAACCTTTATTGTGTTTTTTCGTGTGTACATTAGTATGAGTCACGAAAAAAAGTTTGTAAAAAAATGTATGTATGAAGAAAACTCGATTTATGTTTTTTCAGGGCGTGTCAAGAAAGAAAGTTCGTATGACCCCAAAAATATTTTCGAAAAAAGCTTGCACACTGTGCGAAGGGGGAGCTATTGGTAATTTTTTGCCGTAATTACAAACTTTTTTGTTTCGAATGAAGCCGACCCGGACTAATGTATGTACATACATAAAGGTGTTTGTGTAAGTCACACAATACCTCCAAACAAGGAACAACAACGGGTTGGCATTCATTTCTTCATTTATTATTATGATCGTTTTCTACTACCAAAGGAAAGTAAAGCCAAATATTTACTTATAAACAAATATTTAGAGTCCCTTACATGCCGGTAGTGCAAATAAAAATTTTTACATTGGCTATAAATTCGAAGGCGCTATTGATGGCAGAAATGTTTGTTTCTGAACAATATGTGAAAAAATTAGAACATTCCAAGTGCGTTTGAGGTTTTTAATGGGATTTTAACTTCACATAGACAGCTTAATTTCTCCGGCACTGTAACCAATAAAATAATTTTAATTTATCGAAATAAAATAGATACCAAAAAGCATACTACACACAAAGTTTTATTACTAAGAAAATTTCTAGCATAAAGAAAACATACATACATAACGTCGCCTTAGTTCACAAAGGCCCTAACCAGCAATTTTATTATTTTACAGTAGAAACAAAAAACATTATAAAAAGAGTATCACACACAGATCTGTGAAAAACGCAATTTCGAAAAAAGTGTTGTTGGTTGGGCCTTTTTGAATTAAAATTACGATACATATATACATATGTATATTAAATTTACGAATTTTTTTTAACTAAGAATATTTTTGTTTCCAGGCACATAGTGAAAAATGTATGGGAAATTTTGTTTAGCAAAAAATGCGAAATGGAGTAAGCCCGCAGGTGAGTTAAGAATTCGACTTTTAGTTAATGAACATAAAAACAAAGCTCTACAATTATCGACGCGAGCAAAGAAGTTGCTTGAATTAAAAACTGCACATCAATTTTTGGTTTTTTTTTTTGGACATGAATTTTTGGTAATTCAAAACTAGGCAAACGCGTTTGGCAATTTAAAAGGTAGACGTAAACGCTACAAAAATTGTATGCCCAGTCCTTTAAAGAAAACATAGTTATGTCCAGTTTTAAGTTGGCCATAAATTTATGTCCAATTTTCGAATGACCAAAAGTTTTAGTAATTTAAAAATTGAGAAATTATTTCAAAACTTAACATATATTTTCGGTAATTGAGTACAGGTAAAATTTTTGATATTTTGAAAATGTCTGATCTAAGTTATGTCCTGTTTTTTAACTAAAATACATTTATGTCCACTTCTTAAGTTACGAAAAATTTGTGCCACATTTTTAAATAACCAAAGATTTACATATGGTAGGTTTTCAAATAATATTCGTGTTCATAAAATTTACGAGGCATATTCATGGTCGAAATCGACGATCGCCCTATCTCGGCTGCCGATTCAAAAACTCCCTATCTCTATAAACGGTTGGAAAATTACCTCTTTCAGAATTTGGCAGTAGAGCGACCTATTTTAGAATTTGATTCAATAACGCTCTATCTCAGCAAATGGTTCAAAAACGAAGTTTCTGAGCTGCCAAAATTGGTTTTATATTGAGATAGGTCATTTTCGAGAGAGTGTTTTGAACCAAATTCTGGGAACTGACAGCTACTACTGGCTGTGCTTTTAAATTACAACAAAAAATTTCTAGTTTTAAATTATCAAAATAAGCAAAATTTTGTATTTGCAAAAATATATATCCAGTTTTTAACTGACAAATAATGTCCAGTTTTATAATTAACAAAAAATTTGTGACCACAAACATTATATTCCGTTTTTAAATTACTAAAAAACCAGTCCAATTTTCAAATTGCATAATATTCATGCCCAGTTTCTAAACACCAATAGCCCATACATATTCATGTTTTCAATAACCAAAAATTTATGTCACGTTTTAACAAAGTTTGTTGTCTAGCGTTTTAATTAATAAACTCTAGTTTACACAAAAATTATATCCAGTTATTAAATGAATGAAATTTTATTGCAAATTTTTAAATTACGTAATGTTCTTGTCCAGTTTTAATCACCAATAATTCATGTTCAGGTTTTCAATAACCAAAAATCGATATAAAGTTTTTAATGTACCACAATTTTATGTCCAGGTTTTTAATTCACCAAATATTATATGCAACTTTTAACTTACAAAAAATTATGTACATTTTTTTAATTAACTACCAAAAATGTATGGTCAGCTATTAAATTATCAAAAGTTTGTGATCAGTTTGTGACTACCACAACTGTACTGCCCACCAAAAATTTATTTCCAAAACCTTATGTGCAGTTTTTATATCACTAAAAATTGGTGTCCAGTTTTTAGTTGCCAGAAATTTGTACAATTCTTGATTACCAATAATTTATGTCCTGTTTTTCAATTATGTACCAAAATTGTATGTCCAGTTTTTAAAACCAAAAAGGTATTTCCAGATTTTAACCACCACCAAAAAAATCATGGACTGAAATTAACCATTAATAAATTCCGAGAATTTTTTATTTATAGATCATCAACATTTTCAATAACGACATTTTTTAATATATGTTTTTTATCAAGAATACCTAATGGTTAAACTTTTGTTTATATTTTTTCGATAAAAGAATAATCGTTATTTTTGGATATTTATTTTTTCGATCATTTTTAACCCTTTATGGGCTGTAAGCCTACAATTAGAAATACATATGCCTGACGAATTTGGAAACTCTTTATTCTTTTTAAAGGATAAAACACAGGATTTTTCCTATAAAATTATAAGAAAGATATGATTTTCTTACTATTCAATTTGAAACCAATTATTTCCCCAATTTTTTTCTGAAAATTGCACAATATTCAAAAAATATTTTCCAACAATGTATGTATTTATATATATATATTTTAATATTAGCTCTAGAAATATTTATTTCTGAAATTGTATCATAAAAATTTAAATAGATTCACACAATTTCCTTAAGCGTAGTGAAACTCTTTGGAAAGCATGTTTCCCTTGGCCCATAAAAGGTTAACCGCTATAAGAAAGGCTGCATTTTAGCGACCGCTTTAAATCTTAAACAAATTGAATCTGATAAAGGCTATGAGATGTTGGAAAAAATAATTATAATTTTTATTTCGAAAAAATAAAAATCAAAAAATAGCGATTAGATTAGATATGAACAATTTGAACCCAATTTCAACCTATAAATTATGTTTTTTATTATAAAGATCATAACCGTTACATCCCCTGAAAAAATTCACTAAAAACTATCTGTCACTTTAAATTTTGATTTCTTGGGCGTTGATGGGTTAAATTGACGATTAATGTATCTTAATTTAATTATTTCACTCATTGTCGATTCAAGTAATAACAATAATTTATTTTTTATGCATTCAATGCACTGCTTTTTGAATAATTATTAACACAGTTTGGACACACAAACACACTGTGAATTGCGCTTTAACTTATTGATTCAAGCATTTTTTTAATGTCTAAAAACTTATATTTATTTTAATATCAATTGATTTTAATTTTTTATTTTGTCTTATTTAATCTAATTTTATTTATTTTTATTTTATTTCATTTCGTTTTATTTTATTTTATTTTATTTCACTTTTATTGTTACTATTATTATTATTATTTTTTTTTGATTTCACTGAAATTTCTTCATGATTCATTTCATACTTTCTTAATAAGTAAACATTCACAAGCGAAAATTTCAGCTACGCTCTATAAGGTCTCTTATTTTTTTGTGCTTTTGATAGTCACTCCACCTTTTAAGTACAATTAGCATATAATTAATTTCATTCGCCTTTTAAATTTATTATTTATAGCTTTTCTCAACCACTTTTTACGGCTGTCGGCTGTTGGCGCGCACTGCTAAATTCAAACTGAATCGAACCAGCGCCAGGGCAACATAACACTGCTGTATGCATACATGCATACATACACATACATATGTACATTTATTTTTTTGTAATACTCAATGTTAGTAGAGCAACGTTTGCATAACTGAGAGTTAAAGGCCGAGATTCTCGCCAAAATTTTGTCCTTTTCTTCAATTACCGGTTGCTTTTCAATGGATACTTATTTTTGGGGGCGAAAAGGCTCTCAATATCCTGCCAAAATATGGTCGTTGTTAGTGAGTTTTTTTTATTTTATTTTTTATTTTTATTTTTTTTTTTTATTCGGTTAGCAATCGAACACACAACTCTCAAGAAATTACCGGATATGCCACCTACAAATGCACTTATCAACAGCCGGCGCGTACAGAACTTTTTTTTCTACGTATAAAATGTATTCAAAGTCAATAAACAAATCGTTTCGCACTTTCATGTGTTTAATTATAGCCGAACAATTTGCCACTGTAAATTTGAGATAATAACCCAATTTTTATATTTTGCAACTAAAGTTAAATAAAAACACCGCTTTTTTCATTTTAAAAAATTATTCTTCTAATTGTAATGCCTGTACCGTTGCGCTTTACGCCCAAAATAATTTATCTCAAACCAAATACGCACACGAAAATTGAACTAAACTGCTGCGAAAGTCATCAAACACAAGCTCTTTATGCGTTTAATTAGTTAACAGGTTACTGTTAAGCATTTAACATTCATAATGTTAAGTTAACATACTACTGTTGAAATTGCTGTTAAGCGTCGCAGCTGCTAATTTATGTTGCTGTTTATGCCTATCGAAGCTCGCCTTTTCGATTTGTTTACTAAAAGACAATATTAAACAAAAGTTAAAGAGATATTACACAAAGTTGTAACATCACATGCCGGCACCAGTTGCTCTCTAACAGTTATTACAGACAATTTGTATTAAAATTTTGCCGACCGCGTTCAACGGCTTAGGAAATGAGGAAAATCAAATGCAAATTGGGAGATTAGTTGATTATGAATTTTTAACACGCAGACGCTATGGGCGTGAATAAGCAAATGGGCAAATTGAAAAGCAAAAGTAAATAGAAAATGTCATCAACAGTAAAGTAGTCGTAGTCAGCTGGCAGCATCTAAAGTACATACACACACTTGGGGTCATCTGATTAAGTCAAGTGACATTTTGACTAGTTTTGGCTTATTTTCCTTTGTTTATTTAATGTTTATATATTTTTTATAATAGTTTAGCACTTTACCCTAACCAGCGCCTCATAAATCCACATTTCAAACCTCGTGTAAAAATGATGAAAATTCAAAAAACCTAAACATTTGCATCAACAAACTTTAAACTTTTTAAATAGAATTTTCAGAAAAATTTTGGGTATGCAGTTTTGTAGTTCATTAAATTTTAGTATGTTAAAGTGCAAATTTCAAGACGCTAGAAAATCGCGTTGATTTTTAATAATTTTTATTTTGCTGATGCTGCTAGGCATTTTCTCCCATACAAACGAAATTGTCGGGCATATTAAAAAAAACATTATTAAAAATCAACGCGATTTTCTAACGTCTTGAAATTTGCACTTTGACCTACTGAAATTTAATGACCTACAAAGCTGCATAGCCTAAATTTTTCTAAAAATTCGAAATAAAAACTTTCGGGTGCAAATGCTAAAGTTTGTTGAGTTCTCACAATTTTTTTAAGAAGTTTGAAATGTGGATTTATGTATGTATGTGGCGATGTTTATAAAAAAAAAATATATAAACATTATATAAACAAAAGAAAAATAGCCAAAACTAGTAAAAATGACACTTGACTTAATTAGCTGTCCACAAGGGCATATGCTAGGTACATCCCAATAAGCATTTGGATTGAAGATCATACATATTCCACATATTGGATACATATTCCAATTTTCAGTTTAAAAAAAAATCTGAGCTCTCCACTTGAGAAAAGCTTGCATATCAATTTGAAATCAATCTTTATTCAACGTTTGATCAAACATTGGAAAAACGTGGTATATCCGCTTGAGAATCAATAATGTCTTAAAGTTTGGAAAAAATTTTGCTTTATGTATGTTGGATAAATTAAAAAAACTACCCCAATGAACTATCGTCAGGTATCATCGACAATTTCTGCTAGGCATATTTTTAGCACTTTGGAGTTTAGGTGGGGGAGTTGTCG
>NW_016160022.1:603-72159 GCF_001687245.7 Rhagoletis zephyria | reverse complement strand
AAAAAAAAGAAAATACGAACGATCTATAGCCACTCAAAGCGGGAATGATGATTATTACAAGCAATTAACGGCAATAATTTGGAAATGTTCAGTCGCAATAGAATTGTTGCATGTAAATGCGCGCAAATGCATGCGATGAAAACGTTTTTAAATTTTTACACAATGTATATGATTTGATGATGCAAATAACCATGAAATGAGATTTTAGATTACTTTTATAGTTTTCTTGGTTAGCAGAACTGAAAGACAGAAATTTGGCTACAAATGATACTTGGCGACTTAATAAAAAATTGGCGCCAAGAGTGTTCTATGGCGAGCAAAATGGAACTGCTGGGGATGAGACAATTTTTTTTTATATATATAAGTAGTACAGTTGGCAAATTAAAAATTGTTTGTTTGTGGATGAGTGGGTGTGTGAGTATGTTTGTTGCTATTTAACGCTACAACAACTAGTCGCACTTGAATACAATTTGGCTCTCACATTCGCGGTTTGGGAAAGCTTTATTTAAAAAATATTTTTAAAGAGAGCTGCCACCTATTTAGAAATATAAAATTAATTTAATTAACAAGTTAAACAAAATATTTTAATGTGAGTATAAAACGAGAATAGTTTTGAAAAGCTGTGTCTTGCTTGGAAAATTTTTTGACGAGGGTTGCCACCAGTTTTGGAACAAGCAAGCTAAATCGAATCCTAGTGATATTAAAAATGTGGAAGTTTGAGGATGATAGCGTGAATATGTTTGTTAGTGTTTGCTTGTATACAATTTGGCAGACAGACAGCTTAGGACGTGGATAACCAAATAGCATTAACAAATAACAGGGATGCCACCTGCTTAAAAAGTCAAATTTTACTTTAAGCTTTATTACGAACAGATTTTTAACAGGACTGTAACTTATTTAAAAAGTCGAATTAAATTTTATTAACCATTTGTAATTCAATATGGTAGCAAACGGTTTTTGATGAAGGTTTCCATCGGTTAAAAATTCGAATTTTTTTAATAAGTTAAATAGAGTAATGCAGTAATGGCTGTCAATCGAAAGAGTTATTAGAAAGCATTGTTGCGAGACAGGTTTCCGCCTGTTAAAAAGTCAAATTAAATTTAATCAATATGTAAAACTAAACATTGCAATTTGACGCCAAGTCAAACAAAGGATACTTAAAAAGGCTTTATTTCGAAAAGATTTTTAATAGTATTACAATAGTAATGTCAAACGAAAGAAGCTGAAAAGAGTTTTATTACGAAACCACCTTTGAGTAGGGTATCTGCTGTTTAAAAAATCGAATTCAAGTGAGCATTTGCAATATGGAATATCTTTCGCCTTTATAGAAAAGGTAAATTAATATACATACCAATGAAAATTAATTTTACACCTTTTACTCGATTTAATAATAAATTGAAAAATTGTAAGCCGTTTTTCTCGAGTATTTATTTTTTTCGATTACGACACTGTTGCAGTAATCCATTGTGTAACTAGCAAAAGTGTGTACTGGCACACTTTATATTATTGCACTACGGTTTATGTAAGTTGTTTTTTATACCGTACCTCGAGGCTACAAGCGCCCTGTTACATTTAAAACCATAGCTTTTAACCAAACTAAAAAGCGTCGACAGAGCTGTGGGGAAAACCTTGTATGTATTCAAATCACTTAGGTACATTCAAAAATACACCAAAAAATTCATTGTTTTGGATTATTTACTTTACCCAAATATGTAAGTTTACTTGAGAATATACACAATTTTTAATTTACCTCCATTTGTGAACCCTTCTTGCCCATCGAGCCACTTGTGTGGCCGCCACTCTGTGCTGCATTCATTTTCGTGGGCGTTTGTTGATATTTGCACAAGTCTAAAGTTGAGACGTGGTTGTTGATTTACCACTTTTGTTAAATTTTGGCAGTCGGCGACTGGCGCGACCACTAAATTTTACCACGCACTTTCTTATAAATATTTGTACTTATTTACTGAGTATTTATGTTTGTAACTTTTGTATTACATATATAACCTGACTTTATCAGATACTTTGTTTTTATTCCAATTCTAGATCAACAGACAGTTTGCAGCATCTTCGTTTTCTTCTTCTGCTTCTTCTTCTTAGGCACCCAATTTTGCAAGCAACCAAGTTCGCACTGGCGTAGAAGGTGCTTAAGCTTTCTTAAACTTAGTTTATATAATTTAATATTTGCTGTGTGGGGGTGTGTGTGTGTGTGTAGTATATTTGTATGTAAGTATTTTCTGTCTGTGTCACAACGAGCCAAGGCAATTAGGTCGCACCGCGCTGTTGTTGCTCTGGAAGTTGGTGTCGTCGCCGGTTAAGGACGCTGGTTTTGCTGACGCTGCACGCTGCCGTATGTTGGCGCATTTATTTTGCACCTTTCATTTAAGCTAGCGGATTTTGCAGGATATTCTCGCGCGCTCTTTTGCATGTAAATTTCAAGTGTACCTTCGTGTTTCGCTTGTATTGCTACTAGCTGCTGCTTGCTTACTCGTCAACTTTAATAAATAAAGGCGTTGTTTTCTGCTCACTTTACTCGTTTTGCATTTTGTCTTTCTTTTTTTTTTGCAAAGAAAACAATCTAATTTTTTTTTTTTAATTATTTCNAACGCGCACTTGCTTGGCGAAGCTGCCAACGGGCGCGTTTGCTTGACACTTTTCTTCTTTTCTTTTACACCTTTTTCTCCCTCTTCTCCTCTTTCTCACATATTTTCGCACTTTTATTAATTTCGCCACGCTGCACTTATTAATTCATTACTGATTATCACTTTTGCAATTTTGTTTTTTTTTGTTGTTGCAGCTTATTTTCTCTATTTGCGCAATTTATTTACTTTGATTGACGTTATCTGCTTCTTTTCTTTAAACATTTTTCATTATTTTCGTATGAAGAATTTCTTCATTGCGCGCGCACTAATTAAAAATTTAAATCAATTCAGAAAGTATGTCCAATTTTATATTTCTACAACTAGTTCAAAGAGCTTAATGTCAATAAATTATGGATATTTTCGAGCGCAATTACCCGCAGTCAGGAACATTTGGTTTTTTTTTAAATATTTTTCGCTTAGCATAATGTAATTATTTCACTTAATTGAGGTAAATTGAATTACTGCAGAATTTTCTCATTACTTGCGAAAACGCTGGCGGAAAACTTTTATTTTTGCTAAACCACAGGATTGCTTGGTGAATTGTGGTTAATTTGCGGCACTCGCTGGCAAAGCTTTTGCACACAGATAAAGGCATACATACCTACATACATACACACAAATTTACGGCACACATGCGTTTACTTAAAGTAACCAGCTAAACGAGAGTAAAATAAATTTGAAATGTGTAATTAACGATTAAACGAATTGCATAAACTCATTAGATGGAGAAACATTTACAAAAAAAAAAAATAAAATCAGAGATCTGAGTACTAAGTGAGAATTTCAGAAAAAGAGATTTAGCAAACTATTTCCGTAAAAAACCCTATCTAAAATTAGCACAATTTTTCCGAGTTTTTTTTCAACATAAAATCTGGAAATTTTTCACTTAATATTTAAGTATTACTAAAAAATAAATGATTCTTGATTTTAAAAGAATTTTTTTCACACGAGCCCTTTTTCAGATTTCTGAATTTTCTTGGCCTTTTTCGGAATTTGCTTTTAATTCTCATCCATTTTCCGAAAAGTTAAGCAATTTTTGAGACCATTCAATTTTTCGAGTTCTTACGCGAGTTTTGAAGGATTTTTCGTCCGTTCGTAATTTTTAGCATTTCTTGTGGGAAGTTTTGACATTTTTTTTTGTGATGAAAACTGAAACAACTTCTTCTGGAATTTTTCATTATTGGTTTGGGACTGAGACATTTTTGGTTTTATGGAAAAGTTATAAATTTTTTGAGACCAATCGCATTTTTTCAGGTTCTTTGCGTTTTTTGGGGGATTTTTCCGGACTTGGTGAATTTATAAATTCGAAATTTTTGCGAAACCTTTTGTAATTTCTTGGTATTTTTGAGATTTTTTAATATAGATATGTATTAATTTTTTGGGAATTTTCAAGTGTTGATTGTAATTTTCCAGATTTTTTTCTTTGTTTTGATTTGCATAGATTTTCTTGAATATTTTGGTCGCTTTCGGTGTTTAGGGAAAATTTTGGTATTTTTTGAGACTTTTCACGTTTTTGCGATCGTGCAATGTTGAAAAGACTTTCCGGATTTAGCAGGGTATACATTCGATATTTTTCAGAGACCATTTCATTTTTTGCTCCTATTTCTTCGGAAGTTTTCAGATTTTTTAAGATATTTCTGGCTTTTCAAGTTTAGTTGTCATTTTCCAGATTTTCTCTTTTATTTTGACTTGTCGGGATTTTCGTAATTTTCTGCGAGTTTTTCGGATTGTCCCTTGTGTGTAAGATTTTCTCAATGTTGTTTTGTGCCGAGCATTCGGTTTTATGGACAAGATTCGATATCTTATCGAGACCATTCAACATTTTTTCGGGCTCTCGCGATTTTTGAGCGATTGTACAGATTCGGCGAAGTTTATATTCTTAATTTTTTTGAGGCTCTACCCTAAGTTTTAACAATTTTTTTTATCGGAATTTTTGAGATTTCTAGGCATGTTATTTTTTCGGAATGTTTCAAGTTTAGTTGAGACATTTCAGCGATCTTTGGAAGCTGAATTAAAAATAAGATCTTCTAAATAACGCTGCGAAGGTCAGAAATATGGGCCAAGAAGGCCTCTCTTTTTCAAACCGCTCAAGAAACTCAATTTGCTAATTGAAAAAATACCATTTGACCACTGTTCGCCAACTTTACTTTTTGTATAATTATTTTGACGGACAATTTCTCGTGACAGAAATACCCAAAAAATAACTTTGTTTAGCGCGACTGCTAACACCAGGCGCCTAAATGCATGCTATGTACTGCTGCATGTGCAAAAATTTCCTTCATTAGATTAATGAAATTTTTGCACATGCACTTCTCAACTGCCATGTGTAAATCTAAGTTATAATTTGATGGCAGTTCTCAAAGTATGCTAGGCTCTGCAGAAAAATGGTGGACGGATCTGTAATATAGGATCCAAAATTAAATTTACGTGTTCGGCGTTTTTGTTTGTGCAATTTTAGGCATCCGCTACAGTGTTATTTGTGACTGAGTTGCTATCGCAGGGCTAAATAAATTTAACAAATTTATGTACACATTTAGCTGAAGAAGAATGCGATCCTTAAATAACTATTAGCTAGAAGAAGGGGTTTTGGGTTTATTCTCGCAAACAATTTTTAAGACGAATTATCTATATTTACTTCTAATAATTTGTTGGAGCAATTGTGATACCAGCAAGACAGAAATTTCTATATAAATTTAGAGCAAGCTTAACGGGGAATTCAGCTTATGAGCCACCGCATCTAATACCAAAATGTAAATTCAACCCAAAATTGAGGGAAAATGCAGTATTGGGTATTAGTTTAAGCACGTCTATTAAATTTTCTTTGTGTATATTCTAACATATTTTACATTTAGATTACCAAATAAAGTAACAAAGAAAAAGAGTTTAGTTTATTGCAAAGGGACAACGGCTTCAAATAACTCTACAAAAGCACGTTCAAGTGGCTGTAAGCGCTCACTCCCTGCTTCTTTATCACACACAAAGCGAAAAATATTGTCCTGACGCCTTAAACTGAAACTACTCCAATGACAAAAACAAAAAAAAAACAAATATTTATTTATGATAAAAATATGTTACGTATTCTTGTTCAGAAATGTGTATCATAATCATAAGAGCAGCGGCTTGTAGCCAACTGTGCCTGACTTCTGGTTGCCGTTGTTGCGCCCACTTGAGCACGAACGTATGCTGCTGACCGGAATACGAATATGTGGTCCGTTTTCTTGTTCATTCATCAAAAGCTTTGCACGCGTTGTACGCAGTTGGTTGTACGATGAAAATGCGCTTCATTTCGCACTTAGCTGTGCATTGGCATACATTCTATCTACAGGCTTTTGTATGCATTTTCACTTATGCTTAACGGGATTTCCCTTGCTGAAGCGAGCAGTTAATGGGATTTTTTCGTTTTGTGATTTCCGTTGTGCAATTTTTTTTTTGCGCACTCATTATCAGTTTTCATTTTGCATTGCTTTTGTAGCAAATGTAGGTCAATTAATAGTTCAGCTATTGAGCAAGCTGGTACGTACATACATACATACATATTTACTTGTGTGCAAGCATGCAAGCGCAATACGATAGTTTATGCTTTTGTGTGCGAGTGAGCAAATTCTATTCCGTAACTACCGTAACCTTTTTTAACTACCGTAGTCGGTACCATTTATGAGGGTAAAATTTTTTGTGAGAAAAGAAAACGCTATAAGATGGATTGTGATCCTGATGGACAGCCAAGCGGCTATTAGCCTTCTCAGGACCATAAGCTTAAACAAAATCTTGATTTGAAGTGCAGATTTTGATTAATTGAAGGCAGAGTAATCACTATCTGACTGAATAGATTTTTCCTAAAAATTTTCATGCATTTAACCTAAAACAAAATTTTTTCCTAGTTTTTCTTTATACAATTTTTTTAATGAAACTCATATTTTTTTTCTCTAAAAATAAATTTTTTTCATGATAGTTGCGTTTTTTATTTTTTCCAAACCTTTTCCTAAAAGTTTTTTCCAAAATTTTTTCTTTAAAGAAATAATTTTTTTCCCAAAAATATTCGTTTCCAAAATATAAATATTCTTTCTGATGTATTGTAAATTTTTAATCATTTTCGTAGAGTTATTTACGTACACAATTTTTCATTAAAATATGTCAAAAATGTATTTTAACGTAAAAGACCTTTGTTCCTAAAAAAAAAACACTACTTTTTCTCCTAAAATTTTAAATTTGATGCCCAAGAATAATCTTTCTCGAAAAAAAATAATTTTACTGGAAATATTTTTTCTCCAAAAAAAGCTTTGTGTCTGAAGTTGGCGATTTCTTTTCTAATTCGGGTTAACATATTTTTTTCTCATTTGATCTCATTAATAAAAAGAATCAAAAGTAAAGGTCCTACTATATGTATCTCCTTGGAGCAGGCCTGAAAGGACTATTACCTAGGACCTAGCTTAAACAGACCATTTTGCCTTTAAGCTAATACTTTTTGAGGACCGGCCATCAAACGATGACCCCGCAGCAAAGGATAAACCTTACCAAAGCCGTGTGAATCTAACTAAAATGTTTTGGTTTAATTCCCCATTAGAAATGGTTTTCCTGGAATGATCTTCAAATTTTTTTTTTTCGCTTGGTAACACCAAAGTAGGCAATCTTGTTTAGAAGAATACTTAAATTACAGCTCGTTTAAAAAATTGTATACCTGATCCTACTACCACCGAAGAGAAAGCTTTTAAATATTTCTAGTATAAATGTATTTAACTTTATTATCTCTTACTCTTCGCCTAAAAAGTTTTGCCGAATAAACATAAAAACTTTTATTATTATTTAACTCATTTACGCCACCTTTCACTTTAATTGCAAAACATAATGAGCAAATGCTTATTGCTTACATTAAGATAAAAACTTTTTAGACAGTCATGCAAATATGTGGCCGAAAAGCAAGCTGGCAGGTGCGCCAACACAGATGCGAAAAAAGGACGAATAAACTCGTATGTAAGATCTCACGTATCTATACATTTAGCAGACAAATATTCAGACAAAAAAGTTGAATTTGAACCGGAGCCAAATTGAATGAAAAACAATGCCAAGTTGAGTGTGATTTGTACGTCTAATTTACGCTTCTAAATATATCTACGTGTGCGCATCTAAAGTAATTCGGATTAGAAATGCGACAATTGTGATGACAGAATGTCGCATGGTATTCTGATGGGAGACACAGGTTGTAATCGTATGCTTAGTGAAATTCACTGAACGACGGTGAACCTGCTCATATGTACAAGTATTTGTACACAAGCATTCAGTTAATTTGCATAGCATTGCTCTTCGTTTTGTTACATCAAGCATAATTGAAACAGTAATGAGAAAGTAACATAAGAAAAGCATTCGGAATGAATAATGAGCACAAAGTAAAGATATATTTAGAAAAAGAGACAAACAAGGGTGGTGGGCTTTACTTTGGTGCCATTAAATTAACCATGAAATTAGGATATGTTGTATTTAACGTTTTCGTCTTATTCGTTACTTAAGGAAATTAGTGGTTATTGAATAAGTGTTGGCTCACTTAACCCTTTCAAGATCAAGGGAAATATGTTTCTCAAAAATCGCTCGTAAGGAGTTTGTGTGTTTTAGAGGTTTTATATTTTCTGTTTTTAGAAAATGCCTCATATTCATTTAGCCATTTTTAATATGAAATTTAAGAAAAAAATATTTTTTTTAAACATTGGAATAATTTATCATAATATTTATGAATTTTTTTCAAAAAACTGATTTTAAGAAATTTTATTTTCAGAAAAAATAGTTTTTTTTTTACAAAAAACCCATAATATAGAAAAATATTTTTTACAGAAAAAATATGTTAGCCCGAATTAGAAAATAAATCAGCAGCATCAGAAACAAAGATTTTTTGAAGGAAAAAATTTCCGGGCAAATTATTTTTTTCGAGAAACATTATATTTGGAAATAAAAATTTAATTAAAAAAAAATTAGGAGACAATTTTAAGAGAAGTTGTTTTTAAGGAAAAAACTTTTTTCAGATAAATATGTTTTGTAAATTATTTACTAAAATAATTATATAGGAGAAATAAATTTAAGGAAAATAATTCTTAACAACATAATGAAAAATGTATCACAAAAACGGGATATTAGAAAAGTTTACTCACGGGAAAAAAATTATTTCTTAAATAAAAAATTTAAGAAAATAGTTTAGGGAAATATTTAAAAAAAATGTTTGTGAAAAAAATAATTTTCAGGAAACAGTTAAATTTATTAAAAAAAAATATTAGAAAGAAAAATTAGAATTTTAATGAACATTTTTTAATGAACATTGTAGAAAAAATTTTTTTTTTAATTTTTTATATCAGCATTTGATTACTCAGCCCTCTTATACACATTGTGAAATTTATTAGTTCTTCTAGATAGCTAAAGTAGAAGCACATAAGCAATTACGGCGGAGAAATCTAGAAAATGCATACATACATAAGTATAAGTATAAGTAAGAATACTTATATTTTCAAAATCACTATTTTTGGGCAAAAAATTATTTATTTAAAGGTAAAAAAATTTGAGAAAGAAACTTAGGAAAATAACTTAAAAAAAATTAATTTTAGAAAAAATAAATTTTTATAGGAAAAAATCTTAGTTTATTAAAAAAAAAATGTTAGAAAGAAAAATTGGGAAAAAAGGGTAAGTTAAATTAAAGAACATATTTAAATAAGTAATTTTTAGCATACATATGTAAATAAATTTTTTGTATATCCGAAATTGATTACTCGCCCTCTCATACACACATTTTAAAGTTCATTTGCTTTTATGGATAGCTAAAGTAGAAGCACACAAGCAATACCTGCCGAGAAATGTAGTAGCAGACAGTGATCCACCGTATTCGAGGTCATTGTCGTGAGCAGCATGCCAGTGCAACGTTAAAATATACGCGTTTGGCCAGCAGACCTAAGAATGGCAACAACGATGATAAGCCGAAAGTCAAAGACACGCGCGTGACTCGTGGGTTATATGTACATATATGTACAGTGACTCAAACAAATGACCATGTGTTGATTTTATTTTAATATTCGTAATGTTTTTCGAGCTAAACTTTTTTTTTGTTATTTTTCCTAAAACATATTAATCACAGTTTAAAACATTAACTTTTCAATCTGAATCTTTAGAAGATTTTTGGGTATGCAGTTTTATAGCCCATACAATTCTAGTTCAATAAAGTGTAAGTTTCAACTGGCTAAAAAATCTCGTTGATTTTTGAGAAATTTTTTTGGATACTACTTTTTCGTTTTTTTTTTATAACAAGTGCAATTTACAAAACCTGGGGTAGATTTTTTGAAATTTCGTTGTTAACGGTCTCCCGCGTTTTATTTCAAAGAAAATCGTGCTTATATGGAAAAAAGTTCAGAAATCCGTCGCCAAAAAAAAAAAAAAAAATCTCAAAAATCAACGGGATTTTTTAGGCGTTTGAAACTTGCACTTCATTGGACTTAAATTGTATGGGCTATAAAGCTGCATACCCAAAAGATTCAGAGTAAAAATTTAAATTTTGTTGAAAGTTTGTTGAATTTTCCTAAATTTAGTGTAAAGCTTGGACGGTATTTTTATAGCAAAATAACAAAAAAAAAAATTATCTCGAATATTAAAAAAAAAAAATCAACACGTGGTCATTTGTTTGAGTCACTGTATGCACGTACATGAACCACGTACATATGAATATAGGTAATTAAAAGTCATCAGTGTACATTGAAATAAAAACAAATTAAGTGGAATGAATGCAAGCGATTACACGAAAGGTGTCCCACAACGAAATTCACATAAATCTTGCCATCGCAAATACCTGTTTAGATACTTATATAAAGGGCTCAAAAGAGCTGTGGCAAGTTGATGTGGCAGTAACAGAGGTAGGGAAGCTAATCTTGCTTACAACTGTTTATAGTATAGAGATTTGGTAGAAGAGTAGAAAAGGCAAAAAAAAAAAAAATACTGAAAGAAGAGTGAATGCAATGAAAAAGTATCTTTTTTATGTTGCCCACTTTTTTTTAAGCTTGCTTACGCCAACCAACTTATACCGTAGATATCTTACAAAGGTAAATTTCACTCCCAGTCAAATGAATGCCAAAAGTTTTTCCTTTCATTTAAGCGCTGACAAACCGCTCTAAGTTAACAAACAGTACACAGAAGCAGCGGTGGGCGGGAGTAAGACGGAAAACCGCAATTTGAAAGCAAAACGATGTTGATGATTATGTTGATGATGAGTGGCATCAAAATTCAAAGCACAAAGAATTTTTAAAATACTCGGGGTTATACATTTACATTTTTTAAATCTGTGTTTGTACAGTTGCGGTAGGCATTCAATCCATGGCAGTGCAAAATGTGTAATGGCAGCTGCTAAAAGTAAAAGTGTGGCAGAAGCATGTTTTTAGGCGCGTCACAGGTGCGGCTTTTCTTTTTCATTATCTCTCTTCCATTTTCATCTCCTAAATATAATTAGATATGTGAAAAAAATGGATGCAGCTCATTGAAGCTGAGATATGTAGAAAGAAATACTACAAAAACCGATTTGTAAAAGTAGAAGGATAAAAGTTATATGTTGCACACATACATACATACATATGTAGTTAGAACAGCAGCGAATGCCAGTGTGTATATAAATTATAAGATAATTAAGACCTTGGTTTTCTATTTGAATAGCTGTATCTAAAATCTAGTCTTAAATTTTCAAAGGCCCAAATCTGCACAAGCATTTGTAGACACAGTTGCCATATAAATAACTCAGTGAAGAGGTGACCAGGATGTTTTCATGTATTTATATTAAAAAAAATTCATCTATTTTATTCAAAAAGTAGTTGGTAGGCACTGTGGCCTATAGGAACTATCAGTTATCAACTCCGGTGTTTAAAAGTGATCCATGCAAAGTCCGCAGAAAACTCCGGAAGCATTGTCCGGAGGATGCATCAGACAAGGCCGAGCATACTTTAAAGTACCATACAATTATAACTTAAAAATGTTTTCTATATTTTAATTATAATTTTTTATCCATTTTTACACAAAACAAAATTAATTTTTACAATTTCACATTTAGTGTTATGAACTTATAACGGCCAGTTTTTTAGGCTTAAAATTGGTTTAAACTCCGCTCATTTAAACGAAGTTTCTACCTAAACTGACTTTAAACTACTAAGCAGTTTAATAATTTGGTTATTTTGTACTGCAACAAAAAGGAGAAAAGAAAGCAACAAGGTGATACCAAAGGGGAGCGGGAAACTTTCAACTTAGTGCCAAATAAAAAAGTTCATTGGACTAACAGACTCGGCCAATGCTCTCCAGGCTGAAGTTTTTGCTAAAAGAGAGGCGTGTAAAATATTTTTAGCACCAGAAGGAAACAGGACAATCAATCCTCTTTATTGGCTTTAGGTGTAAGAGTAAATTTAATAATTAAGCTGAGTAGCGTCGCAAAGTAGCATTCATTGCACAAAAGTGGCCGATGGGCTTGCCAGAAAAAAGTCTTCTCTGGATATCTCATTGGCCGAAGAGGTGTTTGTATCTTTAAGCTATAGCAAGGTACGCACATCTAAGCACCAGACGAATGTGGCTATTTGCTGGAGAAAAGATCTACAATCCTACAGGATTGCTAGGAATTTGTGATCCACTCAATGCGAAAAAGGGACTTCAGTTTTCACCGGACTCATGACATCTGCTTACTAATGCTGCAGGACAAGAACTAAAGCACAATACTCTGTGCCGTAGCTGTAACTTAATATAATAGACGCTGAAGAATGTAGCGCCTTCGATAAAGAGATGTTAATAACCAGGGTTTGAATTTTAAACTTGAAGAAAAGGCAAAATGACCTTTGAAAAAAGACAACATTATTTTTTAATTTTGTTATGTACATACCTTTATATACAATGTACATGTCTAGTTAAATATATAAAAAAAGTAAATACAGTGGTTAAAATATTATAGCTGAACCACTTTTTCCAAGCTTCAACGTATTATTTTTGTTGGTATTTAATTTAGGTTTTTTTTTTTAACAAAACCCATGTAAATTCAAGTTTCCAAATTTGTGCAATATTAAAAAATTCAACGAACTTTCGTACAAATTGCGAGCTTTTTTTAAAATTCTAAAAAATCAACCGTAATTTTTAGCCATTTGAAACTTGTACTTTATTCTACAAGAATTCAATGGGCTACAAAACTGCATACTCAGAATATAATTAGAAACTCTAAATATTTACGAAAATTCGTTGATTTTTTGTTTTTTTTTTTTTAATTGCATAAATTTTTAAGGCAGTGTCACTCAATTGGTACATTTGTACATATTTGTGCATTTTTATTATTTATTTATTTATGTTATTATTATTTTTTTGGTACAAAATAAAAAAATTGGGAGTTTTTTTTTTTTGTAGTCACAAGCTTGGTACTATACAGCAATCTTGTATTGAAAAATTTCACCAAATTATTTTTCGTGACTGAGATAAAGAAAACTATTTGGGTATTCACACAATTGGAATACGATTTGCACCAAATTTCGGCAAATTCCCATTTGTGTGACACTACCTTTAAACTTATATTTATTCGGATGTTGATAAAGAATAAACTATAAAGAAATTAACCAAAATTAAATAACAACAAAAATAATATTTTAAAACTTGTAAAAATTTTGTGCGGCTATAATTTTTTCGACTACTGTACATACATAGTTTACTATGATTACTCGGCCGTGCTATCATAGTAGCAAAATGCCACTAATATTTGAATTACAAACAAAATATGGACAGGAATTTAAAATTTTCAATCCCGTTTGTGTGAAATATTTTATTTTCATCAGTATTTTTTAACCGACTTCCAAAAAAGGAGGAGTATTGGTTTTTTTTTTTATGTATGTTACAGCATAACTGTGGACCACGTCAACCGATTTCGATAATTCTTTTTGCATCGGAAAGGTGGTGTCTCAGGGTGGTCCCATACGAGATATATATATATATTTTTTTTTGATGTGAGAATTGATGTCGGTTTTTTTTGCTAAAAATTACTCGTCTTTTAATCAATCTATGTTGAAATAAAAAAGTGTAAATAAAAAAATATCTTGTAAATGTGGCTTATTCCTTAATTTGGTTGTCCACTATGTAGCCTTGTACTTTAAAATAAATGAATAAGTGACTTTTGCTTTAAAATTTATCACATTTGAACCTATTTTAAGTTGCCAAGTGCAAAAAAAAACAAAAAAGAAAAAAAAATGGGTTAGGCGAATTCAGCTCTCACGGCCTCATTTGAGATATATTTTCATGCTTCATAAAAATTCCGATTTTCACCTACGCATAAAATTCGCGCAACTTCACAATAAATTTGCAATCTAAGACAAAAATATTGAGAAATTCTAATCAAAGTAATCACAGTAAAGCTGTTATAGATATGAGTTTATTTAAGTATGCACTTGGCACGTTTCATCTTAACTAGCAGCGACACGTAAGGACATCCACAAAGTGGTATGATTACTGTCACAATAATTTGTACGCGTCAATTGAGTGCGCACATAAAAATGAGGCTTACGGATGACATACACACATACACGAAGAGCACATAAAGCCATTCAAACATAAAAACCAACGCCAGCTCATCAACAGTTGGCGCGTGAATGCGCATAAAGTGAAATTTATTCACTTTCACATCAGCAACAAATTTAAATGGCTTTCGACTGATTGGCAGGCTGCTGTCAAGGCCCTAAACAATAAACTTTTATTACACATTGTGTTGTTTACTAAAACTCCAATTATTTTTGTAGCACTTCAGTTATAAATTTGCGCTTCCTTTCGCGACACGAACATAGATACACTTTGAGAGATGTTTGACATTTATTTATGTTTTTGTTTTTTTGTTTTCAAATTAAACTGTCACTTTGAAAGCGGCTTGCACGCGCGTACATCTACCGTTAACCGTTATGCGTGCGCAACTGGCAAAAGCTCACGAGGAACTGAATTTTTCAATGTAGTTGAAAAGCAAAAATGCATTCACTAGTTTGCTTTGCATCGCAGGTCGTCGAACAGCTGTGTGCGTAAATTCGCCGCAGCTTTCGTGGGAGTGTCGGTCGGGAGCGGCAGAGCTACTTGTAGAGCTTTTGCGCATTTTTCTATTGTTGACCAAGCGTCGCTAGAGTGGGTGTGTATGAATGCTGCAAGTCACGTGCTGCCAAATACACGCGCCGCATAATGTGGATGAAGAAGCGTAGCAAAACAAACCGTAACACATAAACGAAAATAGCAAACTCAAGCTTTGCCAAATGAAGTATATACATGGCAGACAGAGGGTGGGTGATGTTCAAACATATGAGCGTATATGTATGTATGTGTGCTTTTGCATTTCGTTTTAAGTTTCTATGCTGTCGGCAGATTTATGACCAAATTATGCGCAATACTCGAAGGGCAAACGATATAAAAAGGAATTAAGTATGTAAGTGTATGAGCGTATATCTAGTGTGTGGCTGTGTGAGTGTGTAGGCGTAGATACTTTCTATTTTTCATTTAGTTGTTGGCGTGGCGCGCAGGGATTTGCCTTAGCTGTAACGGCACTGAGGTAAATTAGGTTCTTGTGTAAAGAAGTAAAATTAAGTGCTTCATTGAAATGTTTGAGAGATTTCGGCAGGTAAAACTTGAAATTTTCTAATGACTAGCATTAATAGGATAAAAGGAGGGAAGGAAGGAAAGAAATCATTGTAATTTATTCTAGAATATTTTGAGTACAATATTTCGTTCTATTTGTATTTAAATTAGCAAGTAACGATAACTTTTTAAAATAAATCGTTCAATTATGTAAGGAAAGAAAATATGTTGCAACTTAAGTAATTTAAGAATGTTACGTATACGTCACGCCTGCTTTCTTCTTTTAAATACCTAAATATACAACGAATCTGTTATATCTACAACAGGGTTTCCTTTAAAGTTTTGTGAGTTAAAAACTTTAAAGGAGAAAATAGTCAAAGATTCAAAGTACAAATTTTTCAAATAATGAAACTAGTTCATAGCTTTTCACTATGTTTACTCGTAAACTTTCATGATAAATACTATTTTTCGTCAGATTTCCCAAAATTAAAAAGCATATGTATTTTCTACTCAAAAAAATATCAAGAAAACTTTGTTATTTATTTTTGCCGAAAAATTGCACCCCCGCGTAAAATAATAAATCTCAAAATTTGGTTAAAATATTTTTGCTTCTTACCAAGAAAAGTATTTGAGGCATTCATTTACATTTCATTTATTTCAAAAGTCATTAGTACAATAAGACTTAGTCTTTTTTAGTACAACAGGTTCATACAAATTACAAATTACAAATAAAATACATACAACAATAGCATATTAAATCTAACAACAAATATCGAGAGTAATTATAATCTAAATAAATACTACAAATACACACTATTTCAATTGGTCAAAAACTACTTTTTCTTGATTTTCGGATTGTTACAGGGGAGGTCCTAAAGTGTTTGTAAATGCAAAAAAAAACAACAAACATTTTTTTTTTCCAAAAGTTATACAACATCCAAAATATTAGGTGCCCCGCCGTAAGTCATTGTTTATCACATCATAACTGTTTAAAAAAAATTAATTTGTATTTTTTTATTGACAAAGAGTGAGAGATTTATACAAAATTTTTTACTTTTTTCAGACCAATTTTCCCTATGCTGGTTAATGAACAATCTAGAAAGTTGCTAAAAAAAACATGTTTACAGGTTTTTAAAACTCTGCAAAAAATATACATGTGATGAAATTTTTTAAAGGATGTCTCGATATAGGGCCTGAGAAATTAATTGCTTCGTAAAGCAGTGACTGATCAAAAAAAAAAATTAAAAAGTAAAAGTTATAAATTAAAATAAGCTTTTCTTATCAAAATAAATAGGAGGGATCTATCTATCTTTCGACTAACTGTTGTTTACATAGATCACTGGGACGTGGGGAATCAATGCTGCAAGACTAGAAATGGAAGACAGCACTTCTTGTCGTAGCTGTAATTCACCAGAGGCAGAAGAAACGGTGGAGTATCTGCTCTGCGATTGCCCAGCACTATGTAGGCCAGGAATCAGTAGGCAAACCCTGCTACTACGGTTTAACAGACATAAGTGATTTTCACCCACTGTAGCTTCTTAGGTTTTTTGAATTCCATATGCTGGATTTGAGAAAAATAACCGACTTCTGCAGTTTTTTTTTGCGCTTTCTTTTCAGGTTAAATTGCGAATAGTGGTGCTGAACTCGCCACTTCAACAAACCAACATACGAGATACTTTTCAAAACAGAATAGATACATATGTATGTACATATGTAAAAGTCCACTTGCTTCTTTCTTTTACTTTTCGCCTACATTATAATAATAATAAATATTTTCTATTTACTTATTATAACAATACTATTAAGTTTTTCGTCCTTTTTCCTATGACAGCATATCTACTCACCGTTTTTCTCGTTACGCATTATAATCATTTCATTTCTTCTACAGGCATACAATAAACTCCTAACAATAACATTCAACTAAAATTGCTTTATGAGGCAGCAACAGGCTTGCCAGCTCCGTAGTTCACCAGCTTCCCTGGGGTTATTACAAAATTAAGCAGCTGAATTTGACATCTGTCTTTGCGCGGTCGTCTGACTGCTTGCCAGCATGATGTAACAAGCAATTTTACTGTCCTTTTTATTGCGCGCCATTGCATCTTCCGCTTCTATTCACTCGTTATTTACTAAATTCTTGATATCCTTGATGAGTAAATAAAGTTCGTGAGTTGGAAAATATTTGTATGTATTTATGAGCGCACCTCATAGCTGTCAACATTGACATGCAGGTTCAATGAACGCAGTTAAGAGATTAGTGTAAAATAGCGATGTGGCGTTATTGCGTACGCATATTGTGTAGTTGTCACAAAAGAAGTACGTACATACATACATATGTACGTACCACCTGAAGAAGTTATAACGCATGTGAATGTCATGATTTTATGGTTCTTTTTATAACCAACCGCCTTGTGGTAAATGTTAATATAGAAAAGTTTATGAAGAAAAATTATGACAATATGTAAATTGAAATTGGTGGGATGTTGAGGAAATGAAATCAGGGTACGGGATTAAGGTTTAGTAAAAGAAAATGTCAAAATAGTTTAAAACGAAGTTTCTTTTATTACGTACTAGATAATGGTCTTTTGTGTTCAAAAATGTTAATCAAATTTGCTTGAATTTATCATTTTAGTAGTCTAACTATAGAATTTTATAACTTCTTTGGCCGAGTTCAAAAAAGCACCCCAGTCGTTTCTTTTCCGTGCCAATTGACGTAAATTGGAAATGCCAAGTGAAGCCAAGTCCTCTTCCACCTGGTCTTTCCATCGCGGACCTCCGTCTTCCTCTGCTACCACTAGCTGGTTCCGAGTTGAATACTTTCAGAGCTGGAGCGTCGAAGTTCATTTAAATGACATGGCCAAGCCAGCGGAGCCGCTGTATTTTAATTCGACATGTCGTTGTAAAGCTCATTCAGATCATCCTTCTTTCGTCAGCGGCATTCGCCATCGCCAACGCGTAACGGTCCGTAAATCTTTCGCAGAATCTTTCTCTCGAATACTCCAAGACCTGCTTCATAAGATGTTGTCATTGTCCATGCCTCCACGCCATACACCAGCAGACGAGAGAGGACTTTACTTCTCAATTGCCTACTCAGTCCAAAGTAGCACTTGTTGGCAGGAGTGATTCTCCGTTTCAGGGCTGACATTATTATCGGTGTTAATGCTGGTTGCCAAATAAACGAAGTCGTCTCCTTTTTCAAACAGGTAAATGTCAACAGCGACGTGGGGGCCAATACGCGTATGCACTGACTGTTTGTGTGATGACAGGAGATACTCCGTTTAGTCCTCGTTCATCACCAGATCCATTCGCTTTGCTTCTCTATCCAATCCCGAGAAAGCAGACAGACGTAGCCCTTGTTTTCGCCGATAATATCGATATCGTCGGCATACGCCAGCAACTGTACGCTCTTGTAAAGTATTGTGCCTGAGCAGTTCAGTTCTACGGCTCTTTTTATCCTCTCCAACATCAGATTAAAGAAATCACACGAACGGGAGTCGCCCTGTCTGAAACCTCTCTTGGTGGCGAACGGCTCGGAGAGGACTGACGGTGGGCTTCAGTCTTTCACACAATACGCTCGACAAGACCTTGTAACCTGTTCTTAGAAGAATGATCCCGCGGTAGTTGGCACGAATGGCGGGGAGACCTTTCTTGTGGATTGGACAGAGCACACTTGTGCTTTGTGGTTTTTCAGCCGCGTTATTGCTATTCGTACCTCGTCATAGTCAGGCGGAGGAGCAGCGACTCCGTCATCGTCACCTGGAGGCTCGGTTTTCTTCTTTTCCACAACTTTCCGTGCTGCTACCATTCAGTAGGGTGGAAAAGTGTTCCCTCCATAATTTAAGTACGTTCTGAACAACGGTAACGGGGTCGCCATTTTTGATCTTACAGGAGTACGCCCTGATCTTGAAACCTTCCGTAAGTCGCCTAACCCTCTAGTAAAATTATCGGGCATTTTTCTTGTCGGCCAGCATTTCATGATCTTCGCACTCACGTATTTCGGCCTCTCTCTTCTTACTGCTGCAAATACGTCTCGTTTCTCTCTTCAGAGCCCTATACCGGTCCCACAGAGCGCACGTTGCGCCCGATCGCAGCGTGGCCCTGTAGGCGGTCTTTTTTTCTGCAGCTTCCTGAGACTCCTCATCGTACCAATTGTTCTTTCGGGCTCGCTGAAATCCAACTACTTCTTCAGCGGCGGTTCTTAATGAGCGGGGGTACTTTATGAGCGGGAACTGTGGTTCCACTGATTGCATATGTCGGTTTGTTGAAGAGTGCTCTGTGAGAGCAGGTGTGAGAGACGAGTAGCAAATGCATTGGCTGTCTGTTGTGATTGTAGCTTTTCGACGTTAGTGTACATAGTGTGCATGCCTTCCGTCTATCACAACATGATCGATTTGGTCTCTTGTTTTTCGATCTGGAGACAGCCATGCATCATGGTGGATATTCTTATGCTGGAACCTAGTACTACATATTACCATGTTGCGGGCCCCGGCGAGTCGATCAGTCTCAGTCCGTTGTCGGACGTTTCATCGTGGAGGCTGAATTTTCCGACAGTGGCGCCAAAGATCCCTTCCTTGCCCACCTTGGCATTAAAAACAGCTACCACGATTTTGTCATCGGTTCGGGGGCAGCGCTCAAATGTACGTTCCAAGCGCTCATAGAAGAGATCCTTGGACGCCTCATCCTTCTCTTCCGTCGGGGAATGGGCGCAGATGAGCGAGAAGTTGAAGAATGTCGCTTTTATGCGGATTATGGCTGGACGCGCGTCCACCGGAGTGAACGACAGTACTCTACGACGGAGTCTCTCTCCCACCACAAATCCAACACCGAATTTGCGCTCCTTTACATGGCAGCTGTAGTGTACGTCGCAATGCCCCAGGCATTGCTTGATGGGCCCCGTCCAATGCATTTCTTGGATGGCGGTGGTGTCAGCTTTTTTTCTTACGAGGACATCAACCAGCCGGGCAGAGACACTTTCGCCATTAAGGGTCCGGACATTCCAGGTGCATGAAATATGCATTAAAGCACGACATCATAAAAGCACGATATAAATGTGAAAAAGTTAATTTCATGCGATATTTTAGCAGAATAATAGCAGTGGTGCTAAAAGCTTTTAGAATATGTTTGTATGTACATATAGTAGATGTAAGGGAACAGGAAAGCTTTTTCTCTTTTATGTTATGGAAAGTTTTTCACTGCTTTTGCACTACTTGTGAGTACTGGAGGAAATCTTATTGTGGAAACTTCTGTAACAGCAAAAGCACGGAAAATTTTAAAGTTTTACTGTAAATTTCCAGCGTTTATAGCAAGAAATGTTCTTAGTTATCAGAAGTGGAATGTAAGCTTTTACTGCAGTTACTATTATACAGTTATTTTATAGTAAAATTGCCAAGGGATGGTTGTGTTTATCAGCATTGGGCACTCTGCACTCAATTTTCAATGCACTGAGCATTTCATTACCAATATTCCCGTAGTGATAGTGAAATTTGAAACGAATTACCATTAAGTGGTAATGCAAGTTTTTTTCACTACCACTAAGCACTTAGTGAAACCAATTAGCCTTTATTAGCGCGTCTAGTAGCTGTCGAGTGTATCCTATTTCCTGATCCAGGGTATTATGTATTTTCATGCCAAATAGAATAGCTGTAGTAAGAGGTATCTCTGAGTGCATTTTAAAAGAGCCTCCTAGATATCTGACTGATATCGATAGTAACGTTGAATTTACCACAGCTCGGGACTATGATGTGTATGGCAGACGATTTCAGTTTATATTCGTTCGCGGAATGACTTATTATGCCACCAAAGAACAGAAGGATGACAGAAACTAAATAATTCAATTAAAAAAAGATACAAAATTCGGTTCCCCAAATTGGCCTGGACGTTCATAATACAAGCATAACTCCCAACCTGGGTATAAAGGATCAACTGCGAATATATGTAATGGATACAATAGCTGACCCATCCACCGTCCGTACGCAAAAATCTCTCTAAGGTCGAAAGGTACGAATATACATCCATACGTATAATATGCAATAAGAGCCGGAATGGCCTATTGACCTTTTCTTCCCACTCGGTGCGTCGAGGGTAGATGGAATAAACCTTACCAAGAAAAGCTTTACGTTTAAATATTTTATAATATAGTTATATTTTATAAATTTTAGTGAAAAAATAAGATATTTAGATTTGTCTCAAAGGCCATGAAGTTTTCCATGTATTTTGTATGGGGAAAACGCCTTTCGTTGAAACGGTATCGAATTCTTTAAAATCAGTATTTCTCGATCGGAAAACTCTGCTTCTCTTTAGGAGACTTCCCGTACTAATAGCCAATTGTTTATTTAACCATTTTTTAAGATTAACTATTTTTTATAGGTCCCCAAAAATCCCAAAAAAAAGCAACCTCAGCTAGTACCCTGACACCTGTGGTCTGCAAAGGCGATATATATGCGTCTATCAAAAATCGCTAACCATCTGCGAGAAGCCAACAACTGGTGACGAAGACTGTCTATTGAGCGACAGTGAGAATTTTCTCTCACTTAGAGAAAGAGGCAAGCTAGGTTAGTTTAGCAATGAATGAGAAAAAGAAAAGCCTCTAGGCAAAGACTTCTAGAACAGAGCATTGGCTGTATACTGTTGTGGTCAGGCATATACTGTTAAATCAGTCATCTTTTCAGTACGAAAGGTTCAAAGAAAGCTCCATGATGGACTACACTGATTTACGCAAAGAGAAAACTACATTATAAAATAGGGGAAAATAGTTTTAGGACAGTTCTCTAATTCTTATATAATTTTAAATAACTGTATTTCATAAATTGAAGTAAAACATATAATAATTAGTTTACTAAATATTCATAAACATATCAAAGATTTTATTTGCAATAAATTCACAAATATTTCTTTCTGAAGACAGAGAAAAAATTTGTATGAAAACACTTTTTTTAATACAAAAATATCATATTTATTTTCAGCGCTAAGTTTGAAATATATTTACTCTTATTAATTCAATTAGTAAGAAAATTCGCGTAAATTCCATAAGAAATATCTATGAAGCCTTGTTCGTTTTCTGGGACTGTCATACTCTCTTATCTAAGGACAATTCATAGGAACAATCTTTAAGCTATTGCAAGCTAAATTTTTTTCAGTGCACTAACGAACTAAAATTAAGGAAAATCATCGGTGAAGTCAGCTAATCGAAACAACAAAGACTACAAAAAGTATTCTTCCAGCCAAAATTTTAAGGCAGCTCTAAATGCTCTAAAATCTATCATAAGTAATGCTAATATAGAGGTTGAACATACCAGCACGCTTCTTTTCAGAATCCGTTGTAAGGTAAAAGCAAGTAGATATTTGAGTGTACTGACCGTTACAGAATTTAAGCGTGCAAAAAGGCTCGGTGTGCCTTATAATTACTTCTGTGGAGCCTCAGTGAATTTTACAAACTTTGAGGTAGGAGCCTGAAGTTGAAACTTTTAATGACCCAAGCGGTATAGCGGTGCTATAGATACCAAGGTTGCTCATATTTATCAGATCTACATGTGAGTTCGATTATTTAAGGGGAAAATTGTGCCAATTTCTTTAGGAGCTTCCGCAAGAACATTTTTACGCTAGATCTATGGCACTGTGCGCTGAATAAGTTGGAGTAACGAACTGTGAGAAATCTTTAATACCCCTAGCGCCAAAATATGTATTATGTTAACCAGTTTTCCATTTACTTTGTAAGTAAAAAAAAAAAAATACATAAAGAAAAGTGAAATTACTTTTCCTAGAAGTTCTACAGAACTGCAAAAACTTAAAAGTCTATTATGAGCTAACCACCATGGATTAATTCATCATTGCATGGCGGCAAGAAAAGGAGGTGCATTCGATGAAAACTTTACCCATCTGCAATAGCTTAGCAAAAACGAGCATTCTTATAAAGTATCATTGCACATATTCTCACATACGTACTTACGTACATACATATATACTGCGAAATTTCTGCTAAGGCACCGCACAGCAGCACACACTTGAATGCACTGCTCATACACACCCTAATGCCATAAAAGTCGACACGAATAAGCAAACAGATAGCTATCACAGCAGACACAAACACCCGAACGACTGCAGACAATTGTAAATTTCAGCACGTTGCACAGTAACGTGCAATTTGTGGAGAGTAACAGCAACATCATAATTTAGTTTGTTGCAACAATGGCATTGAACGCATGCAACAATGCATTTATTTGGTTGAAACGAAGTAGAAAAGCCAGAGGAGAAGCAGTGGTGGCAATGATAATGCTATCAATTTACTACTACATAAATACAAACATACGGTATTCGATAAACTTTATAGCCTTTTGTGGTAAGAAACTTTGAATAAACAATGCCATTTGAATCCACTAAAGGCACACACATTGAGTGCTCGGGTACACCTGGGCGTATGCGTAATCGATTGAACTGGATGCAGAAGAAGCTGACGTGTAGGAAAGAAAGTGAATTTTCAATTTGTCATTTTCACAATTTGACTTTCATTTGCGTACAATTTCCACATTGTGAGCTTGGTTAAAGAATATAAGTATTGTGGGGATTGTGGTTACCATTTTATCCCTTTTCGCTCGTTTGACGACAGTAAATTGTTTTCATTGTCGGTTGTTTTCTTCATTGTCATAGCACAAAATTGAAGGAGATGTGTAAAGAATAAGTAAGCTGTATTCAAGGGTCATTGACATTTGTTTGAGAGTTTTAACCAATCTTCGGTAGCTATCAGAAATAAAGCCGTTTTCTTGATATGAGCTGGTCGAAAATCGACTGCTGGCCGAAAGCCGCCAAGTGTGTAATATTTTTATTTTATTTTATTTTTTGAGCTCTAAGTACCAGGACAGTGGTTATACATTTTAAATTTTTTAAGGTTTGGGTATCAAATAGTGGTCATTTGGATAGCTTAATTTATGTAACATTATTAATGGAATTTATTACATACGTAAAGAATGTACACGAAAAAAACTGGTCGCACATAACCAAGCATAGCTCGGTTAATCATAACATTAAAATAAAAATCGGTAGACACTTAAAAAGCTGGAAGCATTTTCCACCTTACTGCATCATTTCTTTTTAGTAACAAAAATCAGTGTAGAAACGAGGACCAAGAAAGAAATCGATCGCGAGTTAATATTGCGCAAAAAGCTGGAAAATCCCAGCATGTTCCATAACGACATCGCAAAAAAGNGCATCGGCCGATCGAAACCTACTGGGCCGTTATGAAATCCAAACTTCTTAAGACCCACAAAGCTGTAAAAAACGCACAACAATTCAAAAATAAATGGCAGCTGGTTTCCAAGGAAATCACTGAAACTTCTGTGCAAGGGCTAATGAAGGACATAAAGTCAAAATTGCGATCGTTTGCTTATTACAAAGAGAATTAACTCTTTTTTAACGAGTTTCAATAAAACTAAGTTTAGATGTAAATATATGTAAATATCGTTGAATTCCATTAATATATTTATGTTTTAGAACGTTTTAACTGTGACTAGTTTTTTTCGTGTACATTCTTTATATGTACATAGGCTTTCGATCTAATTTAATACCTCTTTCGTTAAAGATTACGTGTCGATAAAATACATGTTAAGCAATATTTTGGCATTTTATTTTATTTTACCGAAAAGTATGATTTTGAAACTTTTCGCCATTTATTACACTAAAAACTGTTCCACATCATTATAAATTCAATTTCATTTAATTTCGGTATTTTTTTAATGAGACAAAAAATCCATAAAAAATATTTTTTTTCAAACTTTTACTAAAAGCTCCATTTATACATGTAACTTTACTCTAAAGAAAATATGCCTTACACATTAAAGAACAGCAAACTTTAACTTTTTTGAAAACAGATAAAAAAAATAAAACTTAACTCCAGAGATGGGTGCTTTCCAATTTGATGGCCGAAAAGTCGACCAGCGCCCGAATATGGGTTAAAGTACTATTCATAGAATTGTTATAGATTTCGATGTCTTTCAAGATTTGACAGTTTTCGTCTGCTGTTATTTTTTAAATTTTCATTCTTCTACGTATGTAGGTAAATGTATACATATTTATGTACTTATGTATATTTTTTCTCTTATGTAAAGAATTTTCACAGTTTATTTTAGTATTGCATAATTCAGTTATGTCATCTGCCAAATTTCAAGGACAATGTATTTATTTGTAGCATATTGTGTGGTATACTGTGGGGACTACACAGGTGTAATAAAATATTAATTTTTCGTATGTCAATGCAGAACGCATAAATATTGCTTGCAAATACTATTTATTGCAGCAGATGTGTATAGAATTCAATTTGCCAAAGTTGTCATAGCAGCATAGATCTAAAAATGGTTGTAAACTTAAAAAAGAACCTCACTTGAACTCAACTTATGCGTTTGAGCCAAAATTATATCAAACATATGGTGCTGCTTTTTCACTCACCCGTACTCTAGTAAAAACGAAGTTAAGTAGATACCTCAAAATTATCAAAGTTTATTTTTTGAACGGCTGTGAGTCTACTAAATAAATATTACGAGGGTCTTATTTTACCTCTTAACAATATCAAATAAACTTTCAACAAAGTCATGATAAATGTATTTTTTACATAATTACCTACAAAGTTAAATCGTCCTGATGAGTGCTAGAAAGAAAAATGCTCGCGCTCACGTCACTCTTTCCTGCGTATATGTAACATACGATATTAATTTTTATGGCAATTTTTTAGTTTGCCAGGCATACTGCTTGACAATTTAAAGCCAAGAATTTTTTTTTATTTTGTTTACCTATTTGTTTGTTAGTGAATGAATGATGGATAACTATTTTTGCATCATCACACCCATTTCAGTTCAGTTCAGCAAACAAGTCAACAAATACAAACACAGGCCTATTTAGTATGTAGACACATTCCCTAACGCTTGGATACACCTACATACATACATATATCATACATTAATTTTTCTGCGCATATTATGTACATATATATTCAACCATAGTATTCTCATGTGCGGCCTTTATACACAATTTGCATATGTACTCGTTAAAAATATGTGCGTCTGGCTTCCACACGTGCGCCCACATTTATAATTCCATGCTACACGACGACTGAGTGATTGCATTCAGTTGGTGGCTGCGCAGATGCAGGATTAATGGCATTAAAAGTGGGCAGGTTTGACTTTTCTTTTTATGCGTTACACATGCACGAAGGCGGTTTTGTTTATGATGCAGAAGTGCATATGCCCTGTAAGATAGCTTGTGCATGTTTTTTTTGTTATTGAAATGCGCTTTTCATGAATTTTACTTCGACTTGTGGTTTATGGTTTATCGTCTTTTTATTGACATTTTTATTTACCACAAACCACAGAATCCGAAATTAATAGCGTTTACTTTGCGAAAGCAAGATTAATTTGATAGTAATGTATAATAGGGAATGAAAAATGATGGGCATTGCTTGAAGTTTTCCAAGAAAATTAAGTTAACAATGCAAGAGGTATTTTCTATAACCAAATTAGAGTGGCGAAAATACGTGAGTTCAGAGAGCTTGATTTGCGGAGTGAAGGAAGAACGCTTGAGCAATTTATCCGGCTTACGAAAGTTTGTTAGATCAGAGTTCATTCCTCTAAGAACAACCACGTAGACCTAGTAAGCGATGTCTTAACCAATTAGTTTGTAGCGCGAATACCTTTTCAGACGTTATAAGTTTACTAAAATTTAGTAAGCGAAGGTCGGAATTTGATTTGTGCTAAAATATGAACGAGCATTTTTTTAACTTTCACTTTAATACAGATTTGTAATTCTTGGGAGAGATCATTCCCGAATAATTCATTAATGAAGAAGAAATTTGATAGAAGTTGGGATAATATATATAACAAAGGTGCTTAGATGCGTCACCGTCTGTGGGAGGCTTTCAAAAAATCTGTAGAAGTTTTCTATGTCGACTGTATGCCTTTCCGCTGAGAGTGAAATGCCGGATAGACCTCCCTATGGGCATGCAGTTATGGGTTAACGGCTTTACTGGGAAACGTGCATTTATTAGCAATAAAAATACTGTTTTACTCCGTGCAAAACAAAAATTCTGGATTGAAAAGTTCAAGCTTATTTAAATATACTGCATTCTTTTTGAGTTTTCTAAAAATTATTCTCCAACCAGCTGCGCACACAACGGACATCTCTTTCACCCCGCATACCTTTTCATTCGCTAGCTAATCCATTTATAATTTGTTACGCTACTCCAGCGCTCGCAACCACGCATTCGATTAGTGGCAGACACAGTGGTTGCTGCAACAACGGTTGGCTGAACTGATTAGGTGATGATATGGCACTTACCCGTCGCGCCGCGTCCTGTGAATTGTACTCGGTACAAATACACAAGCACATTCATGGATCCTCATATGCACCGACAGGGAATTCTGAATAACAAACGAAAAGGCTGTGTAGGCGCAAGCACCAAATGCGGCCAAATGCGGCGAAATGTTGCAAATTGAAACCAGTGCATTGAGCCGCTTCTACTGATGAGATTTCAATTTCTGCATACAAGTTTGTTTAGAAAAGCGAAATATTTCAATGGTGTTACGTTAATTTGGGCGCATATATACATACGTATTTGTGAAGGAATGTATGTGTGTATAAAAGCTTCTCTATGGCGCGGTAGATATGTAAATAAATATGAGTAAATATGTATGTACGCGTATATGACCTTGTGGCGGACTAACTGCTGGAAATGAATTGAAAATATACTTTTATATCTGAGAGTTCAGCTGTGCGTTTATGTCGCAAAAATAATAGAGAACCAGATATGTAATTTCGGAATGTGTTTTTATAGCAATATTATTTTTTATGCAATTATGAGCAAAACAGTTATTGCACTTATTCCAGTGACAGAGGATTTTTAAATAGCTTAAGGATTGACAATAGATTATTTAAATTATGCACCAGGTATGGTATAAGACAAGCAAAGCTTAATACTAAAAATTGGTCATTTAGAGGTATTGTCGGGCCCACCTCTCATATAACTGTATTTTTTTTAATATGCAAAAAATGCTAAAAATTGATATTTGGAATCCCCTTAAATACTGATGGAAATAATGCATAGTAAAAATTGATACTTTAGATTTGGTTATCGTTGAAAAATGTTCGTATTTAAAAATAATATTTTCAAACCAAAATTTAGCACGCACGTTTTTGAATGTTTACAACTGAGTATGTATATGTAAGTGTACATAGCCTGCGGGAAATGTATCTAACTATAAGTTGACCTCAAGTTGATTAGGAAGGAACTAAAGATCGCCATTATTTCTGTATATTTTCATTGAGGAAAGCTTACTATATTTATATGGCGATGGCCGCGAAATAGTCAACTACTTTTGGACATAAAATATCAATAAGAAAAACAAGATATTTTTTTCTTGGTTTTTTAACTTTTTATTTATTTAATTTATTTTACGTTGATACAAAAAATTTAGCGATATAAAATAATTTAATTCATACACTCTAGCACATGGAAGTAATACACTTTCGAGGTGTTGGAAGAACTTTTTATGAGCGTATGGAGCGCTTTTATGAGGGCTGCCTTCTTCACGATATAAAAATCGTGAATTGGGAGGATAATGCAGCGCCCACGACAAAACCACCGATAACGGCCTTAGGCCGATCGACTTCTCCTGGGCACAAGGTTTCCTCGGGCTACATTAGTATCTTCAGAGCGAAGGTAGAGAAATCAAATCGATCCGAGAACACGCCTCGGGCAATCCATGTCGCAGCCAAGATACGCGCACGCCTCTGTGCAGAAAAAAATTTATGAGAGTGCGGCAGTGTTCTTTAACATTGCGTAAAATCTTTGATTCATAGGTCGTAAGCACATCTGGCAACGCTATGGACGTTTTATATACGTCTATGTGAGACCTCTTATGGCTAGCCAGCTTTACCTAACCTTTTTGAAAAGAGACAACATTAAAGGCAGCCCTAAATTGCAGGGCTCTCTATCTGACTATGTTATTTGGGTACTTATTCACTGATAAGCGACCAAACCGTTTAGCTAGACCCTACTCAAACGAATAATCTTTTACATATTGCACAAAAAAAATATAATAATTCGACTGCCACTAATTTTCTTACATTTACCAAATTCGATGATAATATGTGGAAGTTGCTGTGTCATTGGGTCACACTGTAACACTTAATGGCTTTTTTATGTCGTATTACACACAATTTAGCAAACATATGCAAGTATGTAAATATATACTTATGCACATAAGTATTTAACATCCCCTTTTGGGGAAGCTTTATATGCGTAATGCGCACACCGTTAAGTGCGATAATCTTACCTAAAGGAAGAAAATGTTTAAAGGCAATTTCCCTAATATAAAATCATTTGTTTTTTTTTTCAGTTTCAAAAGCATTCATAGTATGGCTTATGAAGTGTTAAAAACCGATAAGTACTTTGCATGACGACGCCAGCCATGAGAAAGCAAACAGATGCGAATATAAGTACAATGCAAGCATACAGGTTTTCATGAATTACTTTTGGAAACATTTTCTATGAATAAATAGCCCCTATACATTCTATTTATTTTGGCTTTAATAGTGTACATATGTGTGTACATGTGTATATGTACATTTACTATGTAAGTACATGCATTCATATAAAAATGTCTTGCCGTAGAATGAAGATGACTCATGCCGACTTGAGGTTGAAGTTTTGGTTAAGTACTTCTGCTGAAATTACCACAACTGGCAACATTACGTAGGAGCTGCGCATAATTTCACTAGGATGTCATACTTTTAGAGTTAATCTTCTTCCTTATTGGCGTGCTAATCGGCTAAGCCAGTTTGGCCGAATTTAACACAGCAAGCCAGTCGTTTCTCTTCTGTGCCAACTGCCGGCAATTGGAATGCCAAGTTATCTCCAACGCATTGGTGGCCTTCCTCTTCCATTATTACCAGCAGTGTGACCAGGTTAGCCATTTTGAGGCGGCCTTAAGAAGCTTAAGTTTAATAAAGTATCGCTGTTATATATTCGCAGTAGTAGCAATAAAATCGAAATTTTCTTTTATTTACTTTCTGCAAACAGCATACCAGAAGTAAAGGCTCTTCATTCACAGCCAGAGCATGAATTTTATTGCCGAGCTTATTATTGAATTTATAGTTCTAGAAACTCACGAAAATCTCTTTCCACAGAAGCTTATCTACCCTGCAGTAAATCGCGATAGTTCAGAACTAGCGCAGAACTAGCTCTTTAAGAGGCGGTACTGCTTCTCGATCCATCCCAACGCAAAGCTTTCAACTGTCGTAAAAAGAGAAGATGGTCCTACGAAGTGGAAATTGCCACCTCTGTAGAACTTTCTGAACTGGTTCCATTTTCGACAGTTCTAGCACAATAAGTTTTTTCTGAAAAAAGTTTTGATTATTCGACTTTTTGATAATTTTTTAATTTTCTCTGTTCTTTTACAGATTTCATTTTTTTAATTTTATTTATATTAAATTTGATCATTTTCTCTTCAATTTTTAGGCAGCATTCAACAATTCAACAATTTAAATCTGAAAATCACTACTGCCTCCTTCGCGATTTGAACTCGCGCCCAACGATGTTAGAGTCGGAGTTCTTCCTGCTGAGCTATTTTAGTATTGTACGAGAAGTGAGAAATTGTGCATTTACTGCTCCACAGAGCACCTAGCAACTAGCACAGCAAAAGTTTCAATTGTCCTCTCTGCAGCCATTTTGCACTAGTTCAGAGATAGTTGTGAAATGTATAGGGCGGAACTAGCGCTTTACCAGACTGGCTCTAAGTCTTACTGCAGGGTACATTTACAAAAAATTTTTCCACACACAAATACACAAAATACACGAATGGTCTCCGGCCACACATTTGTGTACTCGAGCTTAAAATCTCTTCAAAGTTTTGTGCAGAAAGCTGAATACGCCGAATGCGCTATAATTTGAGGTGTTTGTTTTTCGGCGCCAATATTTGCAACAACAATCACACTTTTATCAGTTACGTTTTTTTTAAACATCCGCTTTGCTCTTCCCCAAAAATAAACTTAAGTCCTCCACTCGCAAAAAGCAAAACAACGTAAGCTGCAGCTTATATATATGTTTGTATGGTTGCTTGTATAAAAGCTATAAGTTGTAACTTAAATTTTATTTTTGGTCTGCGCAAAGTTTTTTTGGTTTATTTGTGAAATCCTCTTTTCGACAACGCAATTAGATAGCACTTTATTAACTTTATTAGTTGCTTTGGTTGCAGGTCAAGTGTGAAACTCAACGCCTACATACATACATACGCACTTATTTCATTCGGAACGCTGTGAGCAAACAGGAAATTAAGCCGAAAATTGTTTTGACGCAAACAATCAAAGCAAAAAAAATGTAATTCGACCGCAAATACATAAATCTTATGGAAGGTAGGAGCGTAAATAAATAACCTTAGAGGGTGGATTATATTTCGTGAGAAATCGTTTTTGAAAAAGCCTGTTAGTTTCCCAGGTAGCCAGCCAGACAAATTGCTTAAAAGCGGGATTGTATCGCGTGGCAGCTAAGCCAGTAAGAGATCATTTTATGGCAGCAAGTCGTTTGAATTCTGAGTCAGATATTTTTTTAGGAGTGATTTATGTAGCTAGATTTTGTTGTTCTCTTTTTCATTTGTACAGTAGAAGTAAGCAATTTTGGGTTTTGCTCCTTAGCAAATGCATTAGCTTTAAAGCTTTTATGTACTTTTTCGTAGTATAGAAACCAAAAGTATACAGTGACGGGCAAAACTGTAACATGGTGTAACACTTTTTACTTCAGCCATCGCTATCTTTCCAAGTTCTAAAGACTTTCATACTTTTGTTGTATATTCTTGTTGGTACATCCCTACTCCCTCTCCCATAACGATTTGAAGTCAATACAACAACAATAAAAAAACCAGCTGACAAAAATGTAAATTAAGGCAGATGTTACAGTTTTGCACTCATACATTTTTTAGAACTTTTTAACAGTTTTCACGAAAAAAAAGAACTACTAACACAATGTTCAGTACTCTTTTGCTTTTTTCAGTTCCTGGAAACGATTTGGCATACCTTATTTGTATCTCTGTAAAAATTCTGGAGGTATATCCTTAGTTTGCTTTCACAGCTCATGTACTCGATTTTACGGACTTTGATACTTATTAAGCTGTGATTTTAGTTGATTTCGCAAATTCTCGATGAGATTCATGTCCGCGGATTGTGGAGGTCATTTCAAATTAGCAAATATTTGCTTTTGTATCCAGGCTTTGCGAACATATGCAGTGTGTTTTGGGTGATTTTTCAGCAGAAACTCTCATTTTTTCAACTACATCTTGCAAATTTTGTTGAAATATGAACTGATACTGTTCCTCACGCATGATGTGTACTAACAGGCCAAGAAAATTTTGGAAATACAACGCCAAACTATTATTGACCGACCATTGTTATTCACAGTTTGCCTTCCATGCTGCGCATGCGCTTAATTTGGGTCTTTTACCCAATACCATGCCCGGCCATCTGATTGAAAGCGATTAATTTAGTCTTTTCGGACCAAATAATCTTCAATTGAAACTTAAAAATATGTTTTTTATTGCATTCTGAACGGTCTAACATATCCCAATAGGCAACGGTTCGGTTTTCGTGCGATACAGCAAAATGCTGCCGCACTCGCACTTGTATTTTTAACAAATTTGCTTTTTTCTTCTTTATGATGCCTTTGTGCTCAATTTGGGAATTCATCGCCTCGCTGTCCATTGATTTGCGTTAAAGTTTAATACCCTAAGCGCTTCTGTAATAGTGGCTGCATCGCTACTTGCTGGTAAGTTCACAAGATATCGTACCGTAATATTTTTTGACAGACTTCCTTTGTCCATGGGAACACTTTAGGCTATATTTTTTCTCAGTCTTAAGATTTTCAAGTAGCAAATTCCAAAATTGTTTGCCACTTTTCGTGCGGTTCCGCCTTTCCGCAGTAAATCTATTATTTACATTTATGGTTCCTGATTAACTATATTATTTACTGGTGATCACTTCTTCAATAAATTACAATACAGAAAAAAGTCATCTGACTTCCAACTAAGTAAGAGATAACTGTCAAATGCAAAACTGAGAGTAAGTGCAAAACTGTAACATCTGCCTCAATTTACATTTTTGTCTGCTGGTTTTTTTATTGTTGTTGTATTGACTTCAAATAATTATGAGAGAGGGAGCAGGGATGTACCAACAAGAATATACAACAAAAGGATGAAAGTCTTTAGAACTTGGAAATATAGCGATGGCTGAATTAAAAAGTGTCACACCATGTTACAGTTTTGCTCGTCACTGTATGTGAACATTATTTTGCTTGTAGTAGTTAATCCTGCGGCGCAGTGGTTTTCCTACTATGGAATAATGTAACTTGCCACTAGCTACCTTGGCTGCTTCTTTAGCTAATATATCAACCCTACATTGGTGGCATAACTAGCATTTAGGATAATTTATTCGGTAGTTTTTTTAGATATCTTTCCGCGGCTTTTTATAATCTTAATTTTTCTAATATAAAAAAACGGATATTTGTTAACGAATAAACTTAATTTTTCATCTGATTTATTTGGTAAATGCGAGCATCTAAACTTCACTTGCTACAAATCTATTTTACATTATTTAAAATGGAACTAGAAAATGATTATAAATTTTTTACCTAAATTGTGCAAAAAATTTAAAAATTGGCCGAGTTTCTCCTCTAATTTTTATTGTGCGTCATCTGCTTATTACACAAATGCAGTGAGCTACACTTTTTATGAAAACCTTTTTGTGCACTTGGAGGTTTGTCATTAACTGGCGAGGAGCAAGACGCTACCCATTTCCAAAAACAAATTAGGGAAAACTCTTTAAAAGTATTAAAAAACGTCAAATAAGACCGAACATGAATTTTTCATATATAGAAAATTAAACCGGTTTATTCGGTTATTTTCTTGATTTCAATATTGTGAACCAGTTTTTTCAAATTGGCATTTTACGAATAAATCGAAAACCGGTTTTGGAAAAAGGCGGATAACAGAACACCCTACTAACACTGCACCGTTCGAAACTGCACCCACGAAGTTGTTGCTGTCAGTCTTTACAGAAGGTTAATAATAAATAAATAAAAATAAAATCTTTTAATTAAAGGCACATTTTCGCACATAATGAGATCAAATGGTTAAAGGTAAAGTATTTTTATTTGATTGAGATCGAGTCATCACAGGTATCGCAATAATATACAGGTAAGAGAAATTACTCTCTTGCCAAGTCATTCCAGCCGATAAGTCTCACCTCCTTTATGCTAAAGGCAATGGAAAAAATTATGGTCCATAGCATCAGGTCGAAAACTCTGAAAAACACCTCTCTGCATTCCAACCAGGACGCGTACAGGGTGGGCAGATCTATGGACACCGCGCTGTACGCTTTGACAGAAGAAATACAAGGGGCCTTTGAGTGTGATAAGGCTATCTGTGCCTTCCTTGACTTTGAGCGGACGGACGACAACACAACCCATCTGGGAGTCGATAGAGCACTTGAGAAATATAATGTTTAGCCAACCATTCGCAGATGGATAGCAAGGTTACTTCAGACTAGGATCGCCGAAACCGAAATCTGTGATAGCGTCGTTCAAATACAAACGACAAAATGGTGCCCGAAAGGGGAGGAGGGGGGGGGGGGTTATCTCCAATCCTCTGGAGCTACAGATGCTCACTAATGAGGGCGTCCGCTGCCAAGCGTACGCGGCTGACATATTGATTATCGCTAGAGGGAAATTTGCAAGTACTCTCTGAGACATCGCTCAAAGAGGACTCAACCTTGCAAACAGTTGGTGTGCAGATCTAGGTTTAAATATCAAGATTTCTAAGTCCTCTTTACCAAGAAACGAACTCTCCAAGGGATGATTAACTTGAGCTTAGATGTAGTCGTGATCAATGTCGCCAAGATTCAACGGCTAGCGTGTGTTTGCGTTACGGGAGCAATGCGCACATGCCCGGCAGCAGCGCTGGACGTAATGCTGCAACTTGAGCCACTGCATCTCAGTGGAATCGGTGGCAAAGCGAACTATTCTTAATTTTGCGAGAGAGAGCTTTGGAAAAGGCAAGGTGCTATCAGCTAGACACAGAGACCATCTAGGTTCCCAACTCCCCTTAGCTGTGTTTCCTGGGGGCGATATTCAGGTCTTACACTTTTATAGCAAGGCGACGTGGAGTAACTCTAGAGCACACTACAGTATACTGATGGCTCTAAAACGTCTGAAGAGATTGCAGCAGGCGTGCAAGGCCCCAGACTGAAGCTTTCGGTGCCCCTGTGAAACATCCCTAGCATATTTCAAGCAGCATCATCATTCGATATCATGTTCTTTTTGATTTTGGACTGCGCAATATTGCTTAATGTCCTGGCTGAGGTTAACGATATTCAATTGATTTGGGTACCAGGGTAAGTGGTGGTCGAGGTCCTTGCAGTGGGACCTAGCACCATAAAGGAAATGCTCAAAAGGAAAAACACCAAACTGAGAGAACGGCATTGGCGTTACACCATAGATCTACGTCAGGTAAAAAGGGTATTAGGAGGGTACAATCTGAAAAGATGTAGGTCACTCATGGATCTCTCCGAGGCGAAACTAAGTATGAATCCAGGTTTTTCGACAGACCATTGCAGGCGAAGGGCATACCTGTATAAATTAGGAATCTGGTCCAATGACCTATGCCACTTTTGCGACGCGGCCAAGGTGACTTATTTACACTTTCTTATGGAGTGTGAGGCCGTTGCACGTAGGAGGAATATTTAGAGGCATATGGCACCTGTGTCCAATAGAGGAGCACATACACTCCCATCCCCGGGATCTTTTATGAAATTTATAGAGTCTCTAGGGCTAGTCGAGGTGATGGGATGCACTAAGGGCACCATAGACTATCTGTATATCTATCGCAATGTAAAACGAAATATTCATTACGTAAAAACGGGAACATTTCTTAAAATTTTGTGAGCACCTTTCTGTTTTTTCGAAACATGGTGATAGGCGCTAGAAAGTTAGCATGTATGTAGGGGAATTCAATCAACGCAAGTCCATTTTTAAGACGAACGAAAGTGCGTTGACCGCTTCGTAAAAATTGAGGGTTAATAGACGGCGGCTGCCAAGCAGAGCGCTTATCGTGGGCCACTATCATTTGGTGAAACGCAGCTTCAATTTCCGATTCTGCCGATATTTAAAAAGTTAAAACGTTGTAAAAAATCACAGTTATCTAAAAGCTGAGAAAGCACATATCACTCATACGCCATTGCATTAAACTTCTGTATCTCCGGAAAATTGCATGTTTGCAGAATAAACGCATTTTATATTCTCCAAGGCAGAAATTTTAGGAAATGCATTTATTTTGAAATTTCCAATTTCTTCTCCTTTTAGGAGCTTAATGAGAGCAGAAATTTAATACCCCAAAATAGAAATGCCACATTTTCTTTCTGAGAGAAGTTAATGCAAAATTCCTGCAAGAATGCCGTTTCGTGGAATTTGAATGAAATTCTTTAATGAAAAGAAAACAAAAAATGAATGCATGTAGCAAACTGAAAATTGTTCACAATAAAAATACTCGTATACACGCAGATACTTATGTATGTATATATTTTCACTTTGGACTGCCATAAAATTGTTTAATTAAAAAACGCGAAGGAAGAATAAAGCACCGACTGGTATGCCAGAGATGACAATCCTTAGAAATTTGTGCTTAACAAAATCATTCTGTTGGTCTTGGTTGCCATGAAAATGGCAAAATTATGAATGAAAAATGTGCGACACTTAAATACAGAATAAATTAGGTGTGGTACACACGCACGTTGAATTTAACAAAAGCTATACATAAGTATGTATGTGAATACACAAATTTGCATATAAATACATACATTTCAAACCAGTGTTTTTCTTGAATACTTTTGTCATTGTCCTGCACACATACATGCATAAATATACATACATACATCTATCTCCGTATGTAGGCGCCCTTACGTTGTAGAAGAGTATAAAATGTAGACATAGCTGTGTTGCTGATAGATGACGGCTAGCATCTGCCTGAGAGTAAGTGCTTTCTACGGACCTACACGTGTACATTAATGTACACTAGGGTGGTGCAAAAATGCATGTGGGAAGTAAAGTCGAAATTTTAATGCTCTTACCCTCTAGCGTTGTTCTGTACCGAAAAAATTATACCCCTTTTTTTCGAAATAAAAAAATATTTAGAGGTCACTTAAAGTTTTCTATGTATCATATGTGGGATAAAACCCGTTTTTTTTAAATGGTATAGATCAAAGAACTCTCTCTCTTTAGGAGACTTCCAGTAATAATACCCAATTGTTCATTTTACCATTTTTTATAACAGAAATCTTTTATGGGTACCACCATTGCTATTTTGGGGATTTTAGGGGACCTATAAGAAATAGTTTATGTTAAAAATTTTTTAAATATACCATTGGGTATTATTACTGAAAGTCTTCTGAAGAGAAGCAATCGAAAAATATTGGTTTTAAAGAATTCCATACAATTTGCACGAATAATTATTATATTTTTTCAATATAAAATACATGGCAAAACTTTGAGCGACCTGCAAATATTTTTTGAATTCAAAATGAAAAATAGGGGTATATTTTCTTTCGATTTAGAAAAATCTTAGGGGGTGATAACATTACAATTCCGACTCTACCGTTTTTGTACCACCCTAATGTATACACACACATATGTATGCACTTATATGAATACGTTTTTGCGCAAATCTGTGTGTCACTTTTATCTCCATTTGCCTCCACCGCAAGGCCGCGCACATTGAACTTGAACTTTGTTGTTAAATCTGCAGGGTATTATCCCTTTGTCATTCCACTTTCTTACATTTTTTTTTAAATTTTCGTTTCCGTCTGCTACCTGCTCGTAATTATAACAAATGAATTTCGCCTGAGAAAAAATAGACGAAAATAAGCACAGTTTTACTGGCAGACCGCCGTTGTTTCCATTGTTCCATTGTTTGCGATATTTTTTTCTGTTTTTGTTCTTTTGTGAGATGTTTTTTCTTTAATATCTTTACTCATACTACTATGCAGTTGGCATGTAACNCAATTTTCGCTTCCGTCTGCTACCTGCTCGTAATTATAACAAATGAATTTCGCCTGAGAAAAAATAGACGAAAATAAGCACAGTTTTGCTGGCAGACCGCCGTTGCTTCCATTGTTCCATTGTTTGCGATATTTTTTTCTGTTTTTGTTTTTTTGTGAGCTTGTTTTTTCTTTAATATCTTTACTCATACTACTATGCAGTTGGCATGTAACACTGAATGCAGTACGTGTATGGTTAAGGAAATATCGTTGGCCGTCTACATTTAGACCTTGGTGGTTAAGCTGATGACAAAGCTTTAGGCAACAATGCAGAATTCACACCAGAGCACATGTAGTTATATGACTAATATTTAAATGAACGAATGTGCGTGAAATATAATATTTTTTATTTTTTTTTAATTACTACATAACACAAAGAATTAGCATATTCGCTATGCAATGTTGTTGACAATATCTGTCTAAAAATTAAGAAGCTATTATTATTAATATGCTTTGATTCTCTAAAAGGCATCTAAAGTTGACGTTTTGTAATAATCCCAAATTCAGTTACAAGTTTTCGCCGATACATTTTTTATAGGGGTGCCTAGGTGAAGTCACACTCACTTTTTATCAGCAAACTTAGGTGATTCTACAAATCGGTGTCTTGGGCTGGTGGGCTGGAGCTTCAGATTAGCAGCTCATTGTGTGCTTTGTTGTTTCCTATTCTTCGTCGCACAATTTTCACTGACTTGAGCTACGAAATTACATGGAAATTTCGTTCTTGTTGGTCAAAAATTTATTTTAATTTGCAATCATTACAAACTCAGTGGCACAATTTTGCTGGGCGCAGCCATAAAAAATCGATATCTTGAATAGTACTTATTCCAGAAAAATGATAAAAGTACTTATTTTGCTCTAAAATATTAAAATTTTTTTTGTTGACCATTGTGCTATGTATGTACATATGCACAGTGACTCAAACGAGCGCTAAATACTTCATTTTTTTTTTATNCTTATTCCAGAAAAATGATAAAAGTACTTATTTTGCTCTAAAATATTAAAATTTTTTTTGTTGACCATTGTGCTATGTATGTGCATATGCACAGTGACTCAAACGAGCGCTAAATACTTCATTTTTTTTTTATTTACAATGTTTTCTGGTTAAAGTGGCATTGCCAACATATTTTCGTAAAAATTTAAGGTTTTATAATCTGCCTTACCCTGAGTTTCACCTGAAAACAAATTCAGCGGAAAAATTTTCTTCCGCCCATAGTGAATACATGAAAACGAAAAGTGAAAGGTGAACCGGTTCGGAGAAAATGAAANCAAAATTAAGAAGCATTTATTATTAAAGTGATTTGATTCTCTAAAAGGCATCTAAAGTTGACGTTTTGTAATAATCCCAAATTCAGTTACAAGTTTTCGCCGATCCATTTTTTATAGGGGTGCCTAGGTGAAGTCACACTCACTTTTTATCAGCAAACTTAGGTGATTCTACAAATCGGTGTCTTGGGCTGGTGGGCTGGAGCTTCAGATTAGCAGCTCATTGTGTGCTTTGTTGTTTCCTATTCTTCGTCGCACAATTTTCACTGACTTGAGCTACGAAATTACATGGAAATTTCGTTCTTGTTGGTCAAAAATTTATTTTAATTTGCAATCATTACAAACTCAGTGGCACAATTTTGCTGGGCGCAGCCATAAAAAATCGATATCTTGAATAGTACTTATTCCAGAAAAATGATAAAAGTACTTATTTTGCTCTAAAATATTAAAATTTTTTTTGTTGACCATTGTGCTATGTATGTGCATATGCACAGTGACTCAAACGAGCGCTAAATACTTCATTTTTTTTTTATTTACAATGTTTTCTGGTTAAAGTGGCATTGCCAACATATTTTCGTAAAAATTTAAGGTTTTATAATCTGCCTTACCCTGAGTTTCACCTGAAAACAAATTCAGCGGAAAAATTTTCTTCCGCCCATAGTGAATACATGAAAACGAAAAGTGAAAGGTGAACCGGTTCGGAGAAAATGAAACTCATGATAAAGCTGAATATGAATTTTATACAATTTTAGTTAATTAAAAAAAGTGCAAGTTTTAAGCGGCCAAAATTTTGCGCTGATTAAAGGTTTTTTTTTGCTGGCAGTCCTTAGTAGAAAAAATCAAAACAAACGTTTTTTTTTTAATAATTCACAGATAATTTACTCAGAGACCTTTCATGACCAATTGTTGTATATCTATTATATTTTGTAGTGCAAAATGCAGAGAAATTAGCAATTTTGAAGAAAATTGATTCGGCTGTTCCGATATATATAAATTTTGCGTAACAAAGAATAGTTGGAAAAAATTATAGGAACCAGCAAAACGAAAAAAATTACACGAAAAATTTAAAATGTTATAAAAAATTTTTTATCGAAATAATATTTCTTTAAGTTTTTACAAAAATTTCAGTTGAACCGTTGTATAACCCATTAAATTTTACTATAAAAAAGGTGCAAGTTTCAAGTGCCTAAAATTTCGCGGTGATTTTTAACAATTTTTTGCCTGCACATAATTTTCATAAAGTTGAGGCAGTACACTATTCATCCACATATGTCATTCATTAAAAGTCAAATATTAAAATCATTTAAAAAAGCACTTTTTTTGATAAAGTTATTACTGAAATTACTTAAATATTATTAAAAAATCGATATTTTTGATTTCATTCCAATATCGAAAGCTGAAGAGCTTCAGAGTCAACAGTGGCCCATTGTTGAATGTGTATTTGTTTATATTTATTAAATTTTTTTAGTTCAATTTATGTATCTGTGAATTATAAAAACAAATTAAATTTTTTATTAAATTTGTGTATCTGTAAATTATAAAAAAAATGAAATCGGTTGAAAATTGTAGTATAGAAGTAAATTTTTGATTTTTTCACCTAAAAAAATTGTGAATAGATACTAAAAAAAAAACACCATGCGAACGCTTGTTTGAGTCACAATATTGTGCACATATCTATGTAGTTATTTAGCTACATAAAAAACGCGTATGTACTTACCGGATGCTGTCGGTGATAGGTTGAATTTTTAAAATGTTTATGTTTTGTTTTGAAAAGTCATTTAATTATTTATTTATTTTTGTTATTTGTGTTTGCATGTTTTGTAGGCGCGTATTTGTTCCGAGTTTTATTTATTTTTGTTTTTATATTTATTTATTCAAATCACATTTTGTTTTGCACATTTCGCAGTTGCGGGCGTAGCAATTGGGAGAGAAGAAAAATAGAATTATTCATTTTAAACGACTGTCTGACATCTGATTGCTTATATTTTCATATAAAAAATTGCAAAATTTCTATTTATCGAAATAAATTTGAAGTGAACAGGCACTAATTGTGAATTAATTGGAAGTACTACTGGAGAAAGAGCAAGAGTGATATACATGATATACATAGGTATGCATACATACATACGTACATAGTAAATGTGAAAGTGATAATTGAATGAATTTGCATAATTAGTTACTTAAATTTTTTTTAGTGTTTTGTGAAAAGCATAGAAAAGCAGGCAGCATAATGGAAAATTTCTACACTCTACTCTGTGTAATAGTTGTTATTGTAATGCGGAAACTACGTATTGGTTTTTAATTTAAAATGGATGATGCGAGAAATTAGTTTTAGTTGCATACAAAATGAGATTTTGTGGAAGAGAAAAGAGGCTTTAGTTTAAAATGTAATTAGTTTTACTTAAAGTATAAGCAAATGGTATATATGTAAGTATAAAACACTGATTAAATTGGAATATCAATTCCTTGTTGCAGATAATTTTTCGGCTATACGGTATTTGGGAATATTAACTCATACAATTCTTAAAGAGTATTTCCGAATTTCCCCATACATTTCTACAGGATCACCGTATGGTAGCCTGCGCCAAACAAGAGCCAAGGTGGAATGAGGAGCATTTCTCACTACACTTTGCTTATCTAACCCTGCTGAAGAAATCTCAGAAAAATCTACATATATGGCTGCGCTGTATTTCTTCCATTTGCTATCATTTGTTTAATATAATTTTCTATCCTCCCATTTTTAGTTTAAAATTTTTTTCATGCTTGTCATTTTAAAGATTAACAAAAAACAAAACAAAAAAAAAATAGAAATTGATTTCCCGCGAGCCACACAATCGCAGCTGCCATTTTATATATTTTTGCATCATTTTTCATTTTGGGCCATCTATGTATTCCCTACTCCCTGGTTGCTTATATGTACTACTTGTTGGCTATACGAGTACATATGTATGTATAAAATCTTTTCATTCATATTATTTTCCAGTTTCACCATCACTGCACTTTCACGCTGACACTTTGATTTCCCCCGAGTTGCTTGTCGCATTTTATTCGTTTCATTGTGCACTTGAACAGCTGCCTAGTGTTTATGATTATTATTGCAGGAATTTATAAAAAACNAAATTGATTTCCCGCGAGCCACACAATCGCAGCTGCCATTTTATATATTTTTGCATCATTTTTCATTTTGGGCCATCTATGTATTCCCTACTCCCTGGTTGCTTATATGTACTACTTGTTGGCTATACGAGTACATATGTATGTATAAAATCTTTTCATTCATATTATTTTCCAGTTTCACCATCACTGCACTTTCACGCTGACACTTTGATTTCCCCCGAGTTGCTTGTCGCATTTTATTCGTTTCATTTTGCACTTGAACAGCTGCCTAGTGTTTATGATTATTATTGCAGGAATTTATAAAAAAAAAGTTTACTTTTTTCGCCGGTTAATACAATATACATACATAAATATCGATTTTGCCAAAACAATTTATGATTGTTATAATTCTCTTGCAGCACATAAAAAATTTCATCTTCTGATATGAGCAGTCGTTATTAGCTGACTTAAGTAATAAAAAATTTTACTTTCATGCAAGTGTTTGTTTTCGATAGGATTAAAAGATAATCGCTTCTCTGAGCCTAAAATTACTTAAAAAAAATAAAATAAAAAATGTATAGGGTTGGTGACCTCTCTCTCTCCCTTTCTCTCTCCGTTTAACTTTCATTTAGCTTAATGCACTGAACGGCATTTAATAAAGTGTTTATTTACGAAACATATATCCGTATGGATAAACATGCAGATTCGCATAAAGCCATTTAATCTTATTTCAAAAGCTTGTAAATAATGTGCAGGGGTTTCTCTCGTCGTGCATGTGTGCTTAGGTTCATATATGCACATGCTTTTATTGTAGATATAGTATGTATATATGAGTGTTGCCAGAAATAAATATCCATTTCGGGCTAGAATCTCCAGAAAAAAAGGCTAGAAAGGATCCGATTGAACCTTTTTTTATTTAGTTTGGATCGAAGTTACAAAGTTTTATTTGTTTGGATACATAGGCACATACAGCATATACAGTTTTTATTCTCAACAAATATTCTGAGCTTAAAACTCATAAATAAGAAAACATAAAGAATAAATACATTCCATATTAATTTATTACATTAGTTTACATGAAAATGGACTTCGTTAAAAAGTGTTAGACTAATTAAGGGTCGCTAAATATGAAAATAAGTCTAATTTATTTTCCCAAAAAAGCGTTTTCTAGGCAAAAACCTGTTTTCTAGTTCCTTTGCAGTTGTTGTCAAAAAAAAAACTCCAGAAAAGCGAATACAACTTATCTTCTTCGAAAATTGTTCATTTTTATTCACTCCTTTCAATGGAGAAACTTTGTAAAAAAAAGAATCAAAAAAGTTTGGAAGAAGTACAATTTTATAACCCAAATGTAAAGCATAAGAAGAGAAAATGTTAAACCTTTGACAAATTTAATAAAAGCGGCCAATTGCGATTTTTGCTACAATCACTCTTTCAGTTGAAAATGTATCTTTCCACACAAACGGCAGAAATGTTTAAATTAAAGTTAAGATTTTTGGAGTCTCAAAGCGTTGTTTCAAAAAAAAAAAAAAGATCTAGAAGCTAAAAGCAAATTTTTGGAGAAATTTTAAATAAAAAGAGCTAAATCTAGCCCCAAAAGCACTAAAATGGCAACACTGGTATGTATGTATGTATGGAAGTGCAATGCGGTTTAGTGGAGCTTCTGGTTATGCAGTCACATTTGCTTGACTCAGTTCCCACTCATGCATCACCGTTCGCACACCCTGGGCAACTTAGCAAACCATGTTCGAGGTGCACTAGCCCACTTGGATGGACCTTGGAATACGCAGAAAGATAGGTCTGCTGCGTCTGTTCAGCATGAGGTTAAGTTGGTCTTTATCTTGGAGCAAGCGGAAGCGGATAATGACCAGGGCCGTACAGGGCCCGGACGGGCCCCAGGGAATATATAACTAAAGTTGCTGTTTCAGCTTTGTAAATGAAAAATTAAACTTTTCTAGTTACAAAATGTTCGGTAACCTTCAGAATAGGCCTGGAAATNATAACTAAAGTTGCTGTTTCAGCTTTGTAAATGAAAAATTAAACTTTTCTGGTTACAAAATGTTCGGTAACCTTAAGAATAGGCCTGGAAAACAAACTATCGTCACATTCTTATATGAATAATTGTGTCATGAAGAGAATAACGGCATCCAAAATTGTTATATGAACATTAAAATCGGTTGTATTTTTGCTTAAAAATTACTTGTTTGTAATTATCTTGAAAACGAAAAACTTCCCAAAATCAAATTTAGCACCAATTATAGGGCTAATTAAGTAAAAAAAAACAACGTTTTAAATTACGGATTTTTTCGGTATGAATATGTTGTTTGTTATAAAAGTTACAGTCATTTTTTTTTCAAGTGCCAAGAGATTTTTTTTCAAGTGCCATATGATAGAGTGAATCACTTTCTATACCAAAAAATATCGGTGCTATTTTTCCATCGGAATTATACAACTAAATGTCTTTTAAGACTTTCGCCATAATATAGGCGAAAAAAAAACGATTTACCTGAGGTGGACTAATTTCGAAGTACCTCCAAAAATCTCATTATTTTCAAGATCTTTTCAACTTGAACTTTTCTATCATGTAAGGAGATTTTTTGGTAGAAATATGTTTAAAAAGTAATTTTATTCCTTAAAAAACAGAATTTTTGAAGATAGTTTCAAATCAGCCGAGGTTTTCCAAAATATTTTAGCGCGCCATTATTTAGGCGGCACCCTAATGAATATTTTTCGTATTGAAGAAAAGCATAAAAGCCCTCTTTCAATCTTATTATTTTTTTTTTCAACCAGATACGGGGTAATTGAACTCCATCACCATTACCCCGCTCTACAGACGGACATGCTAGCTTCATATAACAAACAGTTTGTTATTTCGGTGTTTTTTCTTCCATCACTCTTTCCCGAAAGCAAATGGTAGACGTCCATGGCTCTATTGAACGTAGCCATTTGTTTCTAAGTCACCACCCATCATCCAGGCTGGTCTACAGCTGGTTCATTACATTTGGCCAGAAAGCTGAATTTAATCCTGGTGGAGGTAAACAATACGCAACCGATCTATTTAATTTTAATTTTGTTCAAAAATCTAAGTATTCCTGAATTCATCTTAGGATTTAATCTCCTCCAAATATATTTTAGGCTTCAATATTCGATATGTATTTGTGGTCAAAGATGAGATCTTAAGCTAGTAGACCATACATGATTTAACTTTCGCAAAAGAATCTGAATTTACGCGAGCATGTTTTTTTCTCAAGATAATTAGTTTTACAACTCCTGATCTAAGAAGAGTTTTTTGATGAGGCCTCCAAGGTAACAGGTTAATGTCCTTTGCAGAGCAGCATGCCGTAGAAAATTTATTCGGGGATTATGCCCCCAATCTTCAACGTTTTTAGTACCTCGCAATATAACAAATAATTTTATTTAAATATACTAAGCCACGAAATAATTTGTGCGAATTAGATTGGAAGGTATTCAAATGAAACTACAATTTACTAATTGAATAAAATTACAAAATTATTATATGTGTAGAGTTTATATATTATGAAAGTTACTGACTTAAATGCTTGTGACTAGGAAATAGGTAAGCTAAGTTACTATCTATGGAAATAAAATAGTCTAGCAATTAAGGCAGCTATCCGAGCAAAAGCAGCATTCCAAGAGCGCAGTGGCGCAAAAAAACATTACAAGTTACTTATATAGATATGTATGTGTGTTAGTAAGTATTTCAAAATGCAAAATACATAAGTAGCTGTATAGTCACTACAATAACAAATGTTCCGTNAGATATGTATGTGTGTTAGTAAGTATTTCAAAATGCAAAATACATAAGTATCTATGCTATAGTCTCTACAATAACAAATGTTCCGCTAGAACTTTGCGGCAAGCAGTTGTGGAAAGCGAAAGTCTTTAGTTTTGGCAAAAAGATTGACTACGTAATTTTCTTATCCAAATAAAAATTTTAAAAGAAACTTTGTACTCACCCCTATGCGCCCAAGCAGCAATGCATCCATTTCACCGCCATTTTGTGCCACCGGCACTGAGGTGATCACCGATACAGTGGGCTCGTGTTGTACGCTCAAGTCGACAGACATTTTCGGATGTTGTTGGTAAAAAATGCTTATTGGAAAACAAAATTTGTCTATAAGTCGATTTTAAAAATGTTTATGATTTTATTTCGGTTGGAAATGGTTTATTTACTTGGTTGTTGTTTTAGTTAAGATTTTGTTTATTTTGATTTTAACGCTGAAGTTTTGTTTGTGAGGCCTTTTGGTGGGGTAGAAAGGTATAAAAATTGTAGCTTGTAGTTGTGGCGCGTTTTTGTTATACAAAATTACTAAAAATCTTTAAAAAGGTTTCTGGATACAGTAGTGTACTTCAATTTTTTGTGATTTTTGTTGATATCGTTGTCGTTTACTTTTGTAATCAAAAACATTTTGGAAATTTATTTGTTGCGAAGTTTTAGGTTTTTATTTTTTTATTTTTATTTTTTTAGTATTTTATTATTTTTTTTTTTGTATATTAAAAATAGTTTTTTCTTGCAGTCAAATTTTTTAGTTATAAGGTTTTATTTGTTTTCAATATGCTTTCTACATACACATATTTTGTTTTTCAAAAAACGAGTTTTTGTAAATTTTGTTTTCAAAATTTTTTTTGCGTTTCAACACAACTTTTGATATTTTGTTACTTCGTACTTTTGTAGTATTTGTTTTTTTCACTCTCTTTATATTTGAAACAAAATACAACAGACAGCAGTTTTTATTTCGTCGACTCTTAACGGTTATTTACTATGTACATAGATATGCAAACAACACAATTTTTTGATATTATCATTTTACCCGCAAGGTTTTATTGTTACATAATTATTTTCAGTTTTTTTAAAGCGTCAATTTAGATAGAAATCCTTTTCACTGTTGAATATTAGTTCCAGCTTTATTTATTTTTGTTCTAATTTCGCTCCGCATTCTTTAACTTAACTGTCATCGAATTAACCTTTTTTAGTAAATTTTATTTTTAAACTTTTAACTACACATCCGATATGTTAGTTTTTTTGTCTATCATCCAAATTGGACTCGTACTTTTATTCTGTAGATTAGATTAGTTTGGGTTAGGTTGCAGCGGGCAGCTTAGTTGAAACTTCCGAGTTGATTACAGCTTATCATCTTACGGGAAATTGTGGTAGTATGGATTAGTTATGATTTTTAGTCTCATTACGTAAATTCGGATTCCTGCCGAAACCCCAACCAAAAACTAGCTCTTTCGCTTTGTAATAATTAAGTAGTAGCTCCTCTGATCGCTTCCCATCTACCCTTGTCTGAAAGACCTCGAAAATTTGCTTGTCGCAGAGCGAATAAGAGGCGGTTAGCGACGATCCTGCCGGATCCCAATGCTTTGTTTCTGTTGCTTTATACCTATAAACATAAGTATAAAAACTAAACATTATATTGCCTTACAACTCTGAGCGCACCAGCTGTGAGGTCAGCGCACTGACTGCCGCCGAACTGTCAGAGTAGATGCTTTTCACTTCAGTCTGAGATCCACTGCTGCAGTCAGGAGGTCTCAACTTGTCCTTGACTGCGAGCTCATGGTTAAATACCCCAGCATAATGCGTGTAGTTAGATGGAAATCTGCTGAAACGATATGAAAAGCCCCAAAAATTTTAGACTGCCCGGATGATAAGTTTACTATGCATTCGGTTTCCTTGAGCCCGATTTCAGCTTGTGCTGTAGTAGTTTTTCCTGCAATATGAACAGACATTATGTCTAGCATAAACCTAATGTAGTTAGCCCGCAAAAGTCACTTTTTGATTTTATTCTAAGTGAAGGTGTAAAGTTTTGCAGCAGGGTTAATAAATGTTCACTTGCCACTATAGCCAATTGTGAAATCGTAAACCTTACTTTGGTTTTCTCTTTTCATAAAGCTCGTATTCCATTAGAAGAGTTCTTGCTGCACACTCCTTTTTAGACCTTAGGTATTTTCAGTTTTCTCTGGATGGAAGTCATCCTTTTTGGCATTCTCAGAAGAGTTTCGAATCAAAATTTAACAGTCTCATCGCAAGCTCGTGCCCACTAAAACCAAACAGGCAAAGTACTTAGAACCAAACTGCTTTACGACTGAGGTCTTGATATGCAGGGCGTCAAGCAAACGCCTTTTTAATGTGGCTAAGAAGAGTGGGTCACACTTTTCTAGGGAACTTTATAGTACTGGGTATACCATTCTATAAAAATATACTCTGGAGATAAGTAAGACCAACTGCGACTAATGGAGGAATTTCTGCGAATACTTGAAAGACTACCACTCGACTCGAGCGTATTCTGGCGTTGGCCGGTGTAGGGCGAATGAAGAGCCTTGTTTGTTATTCTGTGCGCGACCTGCCAAAAACAAAGGCTTCGTGGTTGGTTCCTTCATCGATATCGCTGGGTCTTATAATATTGTGACTGTCGTACCATGGAGCGACAGTGGAAAAACTGGAAACGACTGTTCGACGTCAGCATCGCAGGAAAGTTTCAGTACTTACAAATCGAAAGGACCATTGAACCATTACCATAGTAAAGTTAATTGCTCATAGTACGACCGAAACTGATTGAGAATACCTCACCTCTGGGTTCCAGAGTACAGCAAACTTTATGGCAGACGAGTAAGCTGGGATGTAAGAGTCCCTGTGGCAGCCATTGAACTGCACCTGGGCAGATGGGATTTTAGTACACTACGCAAGCGTTGAACCCTTTCGGTACTTCTAAATATCGATTTGGAACACTTTTGCCGTAACTCTTGAAAAAAGTAACTAGGTGGAATCATCTTAGCAGTTCTTACTCAGCTTCCTTGCTTTCGCAGAACTGTGGTTTAAGCATATGGGCATCCGCAGGATTATTAGGAAGCAGGCTCTAGCTGATTGCAGAACTTTTTTCTGGACACCCAGCTGTTTTTTAAAAAACTTAGTGTGGATTAGTGTGGACCCGCAGTTACCGTTCCAGCAAAATATATAACACAATGGAACTTAGAAAATCAAAATAAAATAGACTTGGACGTGGTACTAAGTTACGTTAACTTTCGGCTGTGCAATTATAAGCAACATCCATTTAAGAGCATTTTTAAGTGAGAGCCTGTAAGTTACGTTAAGTTGCCATAATCAGACCATAAAAGATATGTCTAAGTGAGACCCCGCGGTGTTGGCAACCAACGTAACCTACATTTACTCGGTTTTGAATTATATTTTATTTATTTAAGTGCTATGTATTTATTTTTACAATTTTACTCGAATTTAGTTTCTTTGATTAGTTTTACATTTTTTTTATCTCAACTCTTTTTTTAATTCTTTTATTTTTTTGTTTATTTATGAAAATTCTTTGTTTAATTAGATATTATTTTGCTTTTTTGCTTTAGTTATTGCATTTTTTCCTCCGACGAACTCTTTACTTTTTGTACTCAAAAGTGTACTTTAATAAATTCCGTTTTAAATTTGTGTCCCTAATAATAATCATTAGTAACCTAAAAATAAATTCTTTTGCAACTTGTTTAAAAAATAGTAGAAATTTCTTCTTAGTATCGCCATTTATTTGCGTTCTTTAAGTTCGTATTTTTATTTTTTTTTTTGTTGCAGTTTACTTTGACATAACAATTAAATTTCGTGGTCTACTTCATAGAAATTACGCACAAAGGTTCGTTAGCTGCTTTCAACATCCGTTTTTATGTTTTCGTGTTTCGACAGCAAACCCTTTCAACTTTCAACCTAGTCAGCCAGCCAACCATAAATATTTGCACAAAAAAGTTTTGCGGTATGTAAATTAAAACTTATTTAATTGACATTTCAGAATTTTGCGCTACTTTCAATTTATGTGTGCTTCAATTTTTAAGCAAAAAAGTATAAAAAACCGAAACAAAAAAATAAACGAAAAGTTAATAATTGACTCAGTCATTTCATTTTCGATTTAAAACTTTTCATTAGTATTTAAGGATTTTCAGCTCTCCCAGCGGGCCATCCCTTCCATTCTCTGTGTTTGTGTAACGTATTTTATGTGGCTTATTGCATGCAACATGCTGCATACGTACATACGTGCATAGTTACATATTTCATACATATTTACATACACCTGCGCTCAACTAATTAGAAACGAAGTTCAATATGATTTTGTTTGCAAATTTATTTTTTTATTTTTAATAATTTTCATTTTAAATATAATTCAGTCTGCAACAGAAACGACAATAATAAAAGTTTTAAAGCTTGCAAAAATTTATCTAACTTTAAAAAAAATTGTCTTCAAAATTTCCAGATTTTTTAATCAGAGTATTCAGAAAATTTTGGGGTATGCAGTTCTGTAGCCCATTCAATTTTAGTCTAAGAAAGTGCAAGTCTCAAGTCGTTACCGTTGGTTTTTTAGAATTTTTTTTTGTGGAAGGCCTTGGGGATTTTTTTCATATACAAAAAATTTGATCATATGTTGAATGGAAGAAACTGCGCAACACTCTCCACTTGAGACTTGCATACCCGAAAATTTTAAAATATTCTGACTAAAAATTTGGAAATTTTGTTGACAATTGTTTGAAGTTTAATTAATTTTATTGAAATTTTTGCAAGCTTTGAAACTTGATTTGAATTATATTTTGAATGAAAATTATTAAAGATAAAAAAAATAAACATAATTTGCAAACAGACTAATTTTGAACTTCGTTTCTTATTAGTTGAACGCAGGTGTATGTATTTGTTTTTGGCATTTAATTTAAGTTTCCCTCACTCTCTCTCTCTCTCTCTCTGGTCTAGAAAACAACAACGTACAACTAACGTGCATTCGTGTACATTTTTATAGCGTTCAACTTGTTGTTGCTGCAACATTTCACAAGGTTACACAAGGTCAAACTTGAATCAAATATGCACACTGACTTCTGCACAAGGTTACTTGTAGGGTGGCTCTGATGCAATTCGTTTAGCAGCAGGCGATGCTGTTACTACACCTACCTTGGCTTTTTAGCCACCACTGCCTGCCGCTGTTACAGGTTCCCGTTAGCCAGCTTATTTGCTTAAGCTTATTGCATTTTTTACTATTTTCGTACTATTTTTTTTTTCTTTGTTTTACTGCTTATTGCATTTACGCTGCGGATTACATGATATGAACGTTGTAATACAAATACATATGTATGTGCATAAGAGTATATCTTTATAGAGATATACTCGCATTTACTTATACACTGGGCGACAAATGAAAGTGTACACCTTATTCTTATATGCAAAATATTCACAATTATATTCACGAAAAATTCTTTGCACTAATTATTTATGAAAATATAGTTCATTCTTTAATATAAACCATATGTATAAATCAAAGTTTCACACTTATATAAAGCTCACAATAATTCAAGAAAATTTCATCAAAATTTTCAAATTTTTATTCAGAGTTTCTAGAAAAATTTCTAGTATGCAGTTTTGTAGCCCATTCAGTTTTAGTAAAACAAAATGCAAGTTTCAAGTCGCTAAAAAGTTGCTTTGATTTTTTCTATAACAAAGGCAAATGCCAAAAGCTGGCATTTATTTTTTGGAATTTTGTTGCGAACGGTCTCCCTCATTTTATATCATAAGAAATGCATGCTTACATATATGCAAAAAAAGCAAAAATCTGTCACAAAAAAAAAAATCTCAAAATTTAATAATAATAATAATTTTTAGCCTCTTGAAACTTGCACTTTGTTTTACTCAAACTGAATGGGCTACAAAATTGCTTACTAGAAATTCTGAATGAAAAATTGAAACTTTTCATGAAAATTTTTTGAATTTTCGTGAACTTTATATAAGTGAAACTTTGATTAATATAGCTTATACCAGGGACCGTAACAGTAAAACTGTTATTAAAAAAAATCGCCCTTTAACAATTATTATTTTTTTAAAATTTGATTACTCCTTAACCGTTATTTGTAATTTATAAATTTAAAATAACAATTATTTTTGAATTTTATCTAAAAAATCTGCAAACAACAGTTATTTTTGATTTTTAAATTATATGTCTTAGATAACAGTTATCGAAGACTTTTATTTTTTATAAAAGTCATAAAAAAAATCAGTCACTGATATAAGTCATTAGTAAAAGTCGTAGTAAACTTTTCTTTCCCAACACCTTCTTAACTGCGAAAAATGTTAATGACTTTTATACGAATGATGTAAAAAATAAAAATCGGTGACTGATTTATATTGATGACTTTTAAAAATAAAAGTCACTGACTGATTTTTATTGATGACTTTTATAAATAAATGTCTTCAATATTTTAAGACATTTAATATTGTTATTTTGGATTTATAATATAAAAATCAAAAATAATGTTTTTTTTTTTTAATTTTGCATAAAACTTGCAAACAAGAATTTATATTCAAATTTGAGTCTCGGTTAAAAAAAAAGAAATCGGTTGGTATGTATCACTTAGTTGTAGAACATTTCCTTCATAGTGATTTTTTCCCTAACAGTTTTCACCAATGACTGTTATGTCCGGTCACTGGTTTATACTATAGAATGAACTATATTTCCATAAATATTTAGTGCAAAAAATTCTTCATTAAAATAATTGTGAATTTTATATTAGAACAAGGTGTACACTTTCATTTATCATCTAGTGTATGTACGTATGCCTATACTTGCGCACTTGCATGTCATCCGCCGAGAGTAAAGCAGTTAAATAAACATATAATGGAAATGAGCAAAAGCTGCAGGATAAAAAACACAGCGACAGTAGATGCATAGCAACAACTGCAGCAGCTGGTTGTTCAGAGGATTTACACCAATTTCATCGCATGCTGATGGATTAGCGCTGCAGCTCAGGAAAGTAGTAAGGTGCGAAAATGAGTGAATTGTAAATTTTTCTGCAACTGAAAACTGGTAAGTGAATTTGGATAAATTTGTATAAATAGAGCAGCATAACTACTTCTTTACGTGTTATCGTGGCTGCTTCATCCAACGTTGGGAGAGAGCAGACTTAGGCCGCCATTGTGGCATCGTTAGTGTATGTTAGTGTATACTTGTTTCAAGCCATCATTATCCGACTGCTCCTTCATGCTATAGAAAAAAATTTTCCAGGATTGCCTCTGCGCTTTCCTGACAGTTCGCTTAAAATTCCTTAAGTCTCTTTTGTAGTCAGCCCGGTAATCGTTGCGTTTTACAGCATTGAAAGTTTTACTACTTTCCTTTCTAAAGAAGACGATTTCAGTCTAAATCTCTCATTTAGGGAGTATAACTTGCAGTCAAATGCTTCCTCAATTATTTTCGATGAGCTTTACTCACAACGAGAAGCAAGGTTTGCACATGGAAACTCCGCTTCATCAGGTGATGGCAGTGAGCTAAGCGTACTGGGAGAAGCGTTATTGAGCTAAGGCTCCGATAGTACCTTTTCTAACTTAGCTCAGCCGGTACTATGCCAACACATTTCAATTCTTTTGCTGTGCCCAGCTTAGACGATTAAAAGCTTATATGACCTGCAGCAGCCTACTGATTCGCGCAAGAACTCCTATATATTTTCTGATAGGAGATGCGAGCTTAAGGGTGTCTTGCTTAGCCAATTTATCAGCCATGAAGTTGACTACAGTATCCCTGTGCCCGTAAATTGGGTGGAGTCACAGCAATCGGAAAAAAGTACAATAAACTTCGGAATCGTGTAGGAGAGCAAGCTATCGCGAATACTTTACAGCAATGCCGACCACACCAATACAAACTGCCGGTTTAACGAAAAAAATTTAAGTCAAAGTTTACTTTTTTTCGGTCAGTCTCCATATTAAATTCAAGTAAAAAATAATTTTTCACTTAAATTGCTCTCGTGAAACTGATAAGATTTACCGGCACCACCCCTTTTGACAAATTTACCAATTCACAGCAGAACATAATCTGCGTACGGACTCAATTAAAATTCCAAATTTTCTTACAGTACATGCGCCATTAATTAACGCTTGCAAAACACTTAACTAAAATTCCAAACAATACCCAATTAGCAAAGGAATTATAAGCAATTTTGTGGTTAATGAGCGTGAACGGAATGTCTAAATATTTCATTTTGCCAGATGTGGCTTAAAATATTTATATATGTATATACATAAGTGTGCTGTAAAGTCCACATTTATTCAGTGTCGTGTTCAATTAAATAAATGACACGTAAATGGCGTAAAATGACTGGCTGCGTGACATGAAAAGGATTAGTGATTTTGACAGAAGTGGAAGGCAAAGTTTGAAAAAAGTTTTTTACGAAATAAAAAGCGACACAACTCAAAATTTCCACCTTCGTCAGAAAATGCGAAAAACTATTTCTTAGCACATGCTAGTTATATGAGCAAGGAAGACTTTACCTTAGGTTTTTTCAAAAATTAAAAAAAAAATCGATCCAGCTTTTGCTGAAAGGTAAATAAAAGGTCTGTGTACATTTTTAGTGCACAATTTCAAAAATTACAAATTTTGACTTATGTCACTTTTGGAGACGGTGTGCGATATGTATTTTTGTACTATATTGTGGTGTGTGTACTCGACTCTATTAGCATGAATCACATCTCACTGTCTATTTGTCTAAATGAAACCAAAAATGCTCCTCAAGCCTGAGGCAAGGTTCCTGTGCGGATAAAAAAGTTTGTTTATTTCAAACGTCATACAACGCTTACTACTTAATATCGTAATTTTTTAATGTCACATTCGTTTTCTCTCTTTTCTAGTCCTTTACTACCTTTTGGATATTACGTGCGAATGACACTTTGGCAACTGCTGCGGAATTCTACAAGCGCCAAAGCACTGACCTGCTGGTGTGTGCTCTAGGGTGGTCCAAAAATGCATGTGAAAAAGTAAAGTCGGAATTTTAATGCTCTCACTCCCTAGTATAGGATTGACACCTATTTTTTATTTTGATATCAAAAAATATTTAGAGGTCGCTCAAAGCGCGCACACTTTCTGACCATTATCAGGCATTTGCCGACAATATTCCATTTCGACCTTTTTGCCTACAGGCGCATATAAAACAGAAAAATTAATAGTTTTTAGAATCTGACCTTCGATGTTGAAAGGGTTGAAAAAATTGTATTTAATAACCATAACTGATCTATAAAATTTTAGTTTATATTATACTCATAAAGAGTTTTTGCAGGAAGGCATAGGGTTTGAGTTTTTTTTTTTTACTCAAAACTTTTAGGGTACTTGAATGTTCAAACTCAAAAAGGGGCTTGCTTCCAGTCCAGTTGGTCATTCTGTTGTTAATAATGTTCGCCTAGAAATCTAATGGTGAATAGGTTTTCCTGGGACTGAGTAGGAAATTGAAATAAAAATGTTCTTTATTGGCATAAAGGCTTAGTTTTATAAGTCACTTATCATTTCTGGGTTGTCAAATGGCGCTTAAGCATGGAAAAATTTAAATGTGATGACTCCTAGAATTGTTGGGAAAATATGTGAACGGCATCTTGCCTATGACCCTTTGCCAGCATTTGTACAATATATCGTACAAATTGTTTCAACTTTTAACGGTTTTTTTTTCATTTTTATCAAATTCTTTGATAACAAAAATTCATATGTACTACATAGCGTTGGTTGCAAACTAAATTAAAAACCCCAAAATGGATTCTTGCTTCTATTCCCTTTTTCAAAAAAGCCTTTGGTTTAGAAAATTAAGCAACTTATCAGAAAAGTGTACGATATATCGTTGTACAAATGCCACGAACACATATATCAATTTGGTTGATATATCGTACAAATACTGTGAAATGTTGTCAGCCTGCTTTGGTGTTGTACATACATAAATAGTATGTAGATGGTACATGAGATGAAATTACTGTGCAAGACTGCAGGCTGTGCAACTCGGACATATTTTGTATGTAACGTTCATTTGTACATACAAACATATATTGCAAGAAATGGAGATTTGTAAAAATTTTATCGCCCAATCACATTAATATATATTTTAGTTTGAAATAATGGCACTGGAGACAAGGAATTTTTTGCTAAAAGAGAATCAGCATAAAATATGAAAGAACAAAAAAATATATATTTTTTAATATGAAGTAATGTTTTTGAAACAAATACAAGTTTTAGTTTTTTGTTTAAAGTCGCAATGTAATTGAGGTAAAGCCTTTTTTTTTTTGATAAGAGAGAATCAGCATAACTATTTAAACACAGTTGTATATTATCTATGTTCACGAATGTATTTATTTTCAAAAATCGCAATTCACTTATTCGCGTTATTATTAATTCAAAATATAAATTGAAAAAAGGGCACAAATTCAACGATTTAATGTAACGGCAGAGATATACATATAATTTTTAATAAGCAAAACAATCAGAGCAGTCACTAGGGATGTGTGTATCGAATCGGAAAAGCAGTCCTAAAGGCGCCTACACACGATACAGCTGTTTGGCTAAAAGGGATTTATCCAATAACAAATAATACAAAAATATTTTTAAGAAAAAACAATAAAAATAAAAAAATATTTTAGAACTAAAAAAAAACGTTAAAACCATAAACATCCATATGTACATATGTAAACAAGTACAATAGTTTTGCATTTGCTTATTTACGACAACTACTCTGTTCTTATTTTAATTTCAGTGACGAATAAATCTCAACAGGAATCACAATTTTTATTACTTTTCATTCTAGTTAAAAATAAAAATGTTATTTTAGCTGAAAATGCCGATTACTCCTTTCCCTGACTTTGTACGATACATCGCTCAAATTTCAATGGGCCGTAGACCACGCCCGGACAATTTCTTATTTTTATTTTTAAATTTTACTAATAGGTATTTTCGACAAATTGATCGTGAAAATTGAGTTCTGATGCTTTCGGATGACTAGTTTAGAAAATGGTTGCAAAGGGATAAGTATTTTCGAATAATTAGAAAATATGTGCAAAGCTGCCTGTACAAAATTTTCATATTAGAAATTAATCCCATGCGCTTCACCAGTGCCACATAAAAAAAAAAAAACCTACTAAAATAATAAGTAGATGGCATACCAAATCAAGCTCAACTTGCTCGATGCACTCGAGTTTCCTCAACGGCAGCAGCTAAAGCGCTACAAGCCGTCGGAACCCTGTATGACTTACACCCATGCAGAGGTGGCCACAACGCCTACCCAAACATTCTTTCCATCGATTAAATCGTTTGTAAATAAATTCATTCGGGTCCTCGCCTTTCACTGAGTTAACCACGTGATGTTGCATTTTCTCTTCAATTTGTAAACAAAAATTTTCTCTGCATCAAAAATATTCCAAGTGGCCTAGACAAGAAGTCGAATTACTACAAAACCTTAAAGATAAGCCAAATAGCAATAAATGTTGAACATAATTGAACAATACTATACTAAAGAGGGCAAACTAAGGGCAAGTACGTACATACATACTAACAATTGATGAGAGTAAATAAAATTAATGACAGGAGGCCGACAGACGAGAAGAAATAAAACAGAAATTCTCTTCAAATACTATAAAAGTTGTTGCTATACATTCTTTCTTACTTCTTGCTTTCTTATTCATTCGCGTTATTTGCTACCGAGTGAAACAACAATGTCGATTGGCGAACGTTTACCTGCTACTGTCATTCACTTTCTTTAGAGCCACTTATCCTCCACGCGCTTACACTCGAAAATGGTCTTTGGGAGAAATTCGTACAAACTTACATTTTTATGTACATATTTATGCAAGTATAAACGGGTTTTCAGCTTCCTTTGTTTGTTGTTGCCACTGTAAGGGTAGTAACAATAAAGTCCCAAAAATTTTGTTGTACGCAAATAAGTCTCCTATGCGATTGATACACATGCACATCAATATGTATATTAGGGTGCATCCCCGGTACTGCTTCTCCATCGTCAAAATATTTTGGAAAATAATTAAGATTTACGTGAGCTGACCCATTTGAAAATACCAAAAAAAAATTAGTTTTTTGTACAAATAAAATTACATAGTTAAAAAAAAAAAAATTTTTTTTCCAAAAATCATTTCAGATGGTAGAAGAGTTTAAGCTTAGAGGGTCTCCAAAAAATGTTAAAAAGTTGTTTTAATGGAATCAAAATACCGCGACTTTTGGAGGTATTTTCAAATCGGTCCAGCTGATGAAAATTTTAAAATTTTTCCGAAATATTTTGACGGGTGTCTTATATTTTAAGCATTTTAAACCCGCAAATTTTTTTGGTGAGGCACCTTAATGGACATACTGTATGCGTATCTACATGTTAGGGTGGTCCATTAAAAATCTAAATTTTAGTATGACACATCTCTTTATATTGGTCTGTGTTTAAAATAAACACATCCTTGAAAATTTAAAAATTTTAAATTGGTTTTTTAGAATCGCTGCTGGGGTTTGAAAATATTAAAATTAAAAAAAATCGACAAACTAACCGAATTTCGGTCTTATTGTTGATGCGTATTTTAATTATTTTTGCAGAAGTGCTTATCCATATAGATCACAGCAGAGCGCCCGGCATGCGGAAAGTCGCCACATGACTCACGGCACCTCTTCGCATGCTCCCAAAATCCCACCCAGCTAACGCCCCTGTCCCTATGGACATACCCGGTGGAAGTTGTACACTTCCTGGGCCTTCCCTTAGCTAACGTTGACAACAACAATAACAATAAATTAAATTAGACAAATTTTCGAGATACATCCAAATTTTGGTTTGAAAAAGTGCATTCACTTAATTGCTATTATTTTGGAATATAATTGGCCAGTCACAAATTACTTTTTACACTTCTGAAACTCATAAAATTTTCTGTCATCAATGTGAAAATATTTTCTAACTGGATAAGTACCTTCGGAGCTATTCTGTGACATTTTTGCTTTCTTTTTTTAAAAAAATTTCCAAAAAAAAATTATTTTCGGTACAAACATCATCCAATTAGATCCAGCTTCTTGAATTGAATGATAAATGTAGAGTCACGAGAACTTAATTAAAACTACATACAAACTCAGAGCATTTGGTTTAGGCTATGAGACGGTGGCTTAGTAGCGTTAAACCTCTTCCCACTTCTTGAAATATTCCTAGTTGTAACCATAAATTCATTCAATGTTGTGGTTGAACAAATTATTCTCTCTAAATTTATGGGCGACGCCTTCTCTAAAGTGTTTGTATATAAAATCAAAGATCTTTACGTTGTTTTCGAATGTACAGTCGTACCTCCATTTTTCTTTCCGTGTCATACCCAAGATTCTTAGTAGGACCAAGGACCGTATAATTTTGCTTACAATATTGTCTATTGCTAACCTTTCACGATTGTGAACCCAAAGTTCGTTCAGTATTTTTTTTTTACACTGAAACTATGTATGCATCAATACACGTGTGCATCTCTACTTATTTATTTTGCCACTAAGCCACCAGTCAATGCCATTGCAAAGACGTACATAACTACAATAGCTTTTCCCACTTTCAACTTTCTATGTATTTAGTACTATTGCATTGTGCAGAATATATACTAAATATGTATATACATATGTAGCTAAGTAAAAGCTTGCCACTACGCTTAAGTTTGCGCTTATTGTTACTAAAGCATTGTATTAAGTATTCTCGATTGATTTGTTCTGTATTGTAACTGCCATTTGCGCCATAATCTGCAGCTTATATGTGCATAAGTATTTGTCTGTTGTGTAGAAAATTGTCGATTTTTGCTACAGTACGTGCAAGCTTACTAACTACGACACATAGTACATACGCATACATATATGCGCATACAATACACAATTTACTATGAATCGGTTCGGTTGTGTTTGAAAATCCATTTTGATAAGTGGTAAGTGGAAATGGATTTTATAGTCGTTGTACGCCTTCGCTGCCAATGATGTAAAAAGCACGTTTTATGGCCAAGATGAGGTCAAGAGTTGTCTGATGTTTGATAGTAAAAAAAATAAATAAATAGGGAGAACTATTAATGCGTGTAAATAATTAGAGAAATTTATAGCAAAAGGAGACTGCTTTTGATTTACATACAAGCAAAATGTAATTAATTGCAGGGAAGATTTATGCTAAAGCTTCGGCTGTCTAAATCCGTGTTTGTTCTATTGAACCCAATTATGTGAACAGCCAAAGTATTTTTCTTTATCCCAATCCCGAAAATTAATTTGTTGAAATTTTTCAATAGAACATGGCCAATCTTCTTACTACAAAAAAAATAAAAATCTAATTTTTTTCCCCCAATTGTGTGAACAGCCAAAGTATTTTTCTTTATTCCAATCACGAAAATTGATTTGTTCAAATTTTTCAATAGAACATGCACCAATATTTTTATAAAAAAAAATCTAATTTTTTTACCAATCGCTCAATATAACAATGTTCAAATCTGTACAAAGGTAATAATCGAGTAACACTGCCTTACAAACTTTGCAATTAAAAAAAAAAATTTAACAAATTTTCGTTAAAATTTCGAGTTTTTTAATTAAATTTTGAGTATGCAGTTTTGTAGCTTATTGAATCCTGGTAGAATAAAGAACAAGTTTCAAACGGCTAAAAATTTCGATTGGTTTTTTGGAATTTTTAAAAAGTTCGAAATTTATACGAAAGTTTGTTGAATTTTTTTTAATATTGCAGAAATTTGGAAACCACAGAAATTCATGAAAATTCATGAAAAATTCAGAAAACCTCCTTTGCTTTATCAAATTTATTTTGATTGCAAGAGAAATTACGCCAGGTCGATGCACACTCGATGAGACGTGATTTGAATTCATTCGAGCGTAAATGATTTCCATAAGCACAAACATGTGGAAGTAGGTGCGAATATAAATATATTTTGAAATATGTATGTAACGGGTGATTTTTTAAGAGCTTGATACCTTTTTTTTTAAAAAAAACGCATAAAATTTGCAAAATCTCATCGGTTCTTTATTTGAAACGTTAGATTGGTCCATGACATTTACTTTTTGAAGATAATTTCATTTAAATGTTGACCGCGGCTGCGTCTTAGGTGGTCCATTCGGAAAGTCCAATTTTGGGCAACTTTTTCGAGCATTTCGGCCGGAATAGCCCGAATTTCTTCGGAAATGTTGTCTTCCAAAGCTGGAATAGTTGCTGGCTTATTTCTGTAGACTTTAGACTTGACGTAGCCCCACAAAAAATAGTCTAAAGGCGTCAAATCGCATGATCTTGGTGGCCAACTTACCGGTCCATTTCTTGAGATGAATTGTTCTCCGAAGTTTTCCCTCAAAATGGCCATAGAATCGCGAGCTGTGTGGCATGTAGCGCCATCTTGTTGAAACCACATGTCAACCAAGTTCAGTTCTTCCATTTTTGGCAACAAAAAGTTTGTTAGCATCGAACGATAGCGATCGCCATTCACCGTAACGTTGCGTCCAACAGCATCTTTGAAAAAATACGGTCCAATGATTCCACCAGCGTACAAACCACACCAAACAGTGCATTTTTCGGGATGCATGGGCAGTTCTTGAACGGCTTCTGGTTGCTCTTCACTCCAAATGCGGCAATTTTGCTTATTTACGAAGCCATTCAACCAGAAATGAGCCTCATCGCTGAACAAAATTTGTCGATAAAAAAGCGGATTTTCTGCCAACTTTTCTAGGTAATAAAATTCAATGATTTGCAAGCGTTGCTCGTTAGTAAGTCTATTCATGATGAAATGTCAAAGCATACTGAGCATCTTTCTCTTTGACACCATGTCTGAAATCCCACGTGATCTGTCAAATACTAATGCATGAAAATCCTAACCTCAAAAAAATCACCCGTTATATAAAATATTTGCATTCTCATATAATGTTAATTGCATTTTGAATAAATAAAAATATATTTTACTTAGATGAAAAAAGTATTTATTTCGTATAGCTGGGCAGCACATATTTTTCTCGTTGTAATGTTCGATTACCTCCACTAATGTTAATGTTAATTTTCCTTTTTTGTTGTACTTCCCTACTATACATATTTAGACATGCCATACATTTCGTAGGATTTCAATGCTAGCATTTTATTATTTTATTTTATTTTATTGGCATTTATGTAGGGTACCAGGACGCTTATGCTCTGCCTGTTTGAATGATGACAGGTGGTACTTAGACCCATTCGCTTTATCTAATTCTGAGAAGACAGCACAGACGCACAATGGGACTAGAGTGAAAAGAATTTTTTATAAAAGGCATATTTGCAGTCATGGGACGAGCTTAAAGTAGATACATTGAAAAAATAAAAATAAATTTGTAAGAAAAATTTGGATTTTGTCGCAAGTAATTTAGGATCGTTTTTCTACGTGTGCAGATATATAAAAAGCTAACCTGATGAGGACCAATTTTTTTTAAATAGATATGTGTGCTTTAAATTTTTCTATACCTAGTGAAATTTACATATAGAGAGTTTCACTTGAAATTTTACATAATTTTGTGAGTACAAAATTTTTCGAGTGCTTGGATATTTAAAAAGGACCTAGGAAGCGAGCCAAATTACACTTAAAACAATTAAATATTGCATATCCGTGTCGTATCTGAAATAGTTCCAGCTGCAAGGAATAGCGAATTCAGATTCTATTCTTATTTTTATAGACACTCCCTCTGTAAAATTTATTAAATTTTTATTGTATAGTATTGTATTGTATTGTATATTGCAGTATAAAATGGAAATGGAAGAAGGTGTATATATGTACATTCAGCCAAAAGTGGACGCTTCTCTGTCCGCGATCCGTTTTCGAAGGCAAATGCCCTGGCTTTCATTAGCTCTGATTTTGTTGTATAAAATGTAAGTAGAATTGAAATATTATGCACATAATTTAGTATAGAGGTATTGTAAATGTTTTCGTTGTCTAAATAAAATAAATGTGTGTGTTAATTTTCCCCAAAATTCATAAAATTTAGTACGTGCAGCCAAAAAGAAGTTTTACAGAAGGTGGGTGGTTGTAAGAAACTATTTATTATCTTTTGAACTACAAAATTTTGGCGCAAACTTCCAAATTTCATCAAAAAATTTTTTTTTTAATTGCGCCTATTTTTACAGAATTGGTGGTCGTTAATATAAAGCGATTTTGGCGTTCCTTCAGATCTATGATTTTAAAGTTAAAACCAGCATATAGTCTGATTTTCATAAAAATCTGAAGACTTTTACCATTTCCGCCTACAAGAGCTGTGGGCGTGGCAGCGCGTCAACTTTTACCATTTTCCATATCTCTTCATTACTAAGTGCAGAGTAGCGCATGTACGAAATTTCAGCGAATTTGTAGTACGTTTACTACTTTTGACCGCAGCTTATCTGTGAACGTCCCACTGTGAGACATAGCCCTTGTTTTAATTACCGATAATGTCGATGTTGTCGGCATACGCCAGCAATTGCATGCTCTTGTAACGTATTGTGCCCGAGCGGGGCAGTTATGTAGCTCTCCGTAAGACAATATCTCCAACATCAGATTAAAGAAATCACAAGAATAGATCGGCTTGCAGGCAGGCGGTCACCTCCAGCAGACCTTGGGCCTTATGCATAAAAAGTGAGCTTAAGCTCAGACTCAATTTTTGCACTGAAGGGGTGAGCTCAAGCTCAAGAATTTGTACTGAAAATCGAGTCGGAGCTTAAGCTCACTTTTTATGCATGAGGCCCTTTGTCTTAGCCAAGCGGTGGGAGATCGGCTTCATCGTCATCGATGCCTTTCAGTAGTTTTTCGCTACTAAGTAAAATTAATCTCTAAAGAGTTGAGTCAAACGACCCCTGCCCGACTTTCAAGGTATAACGATTTTTCATTCGTCCTAGCCCAATTAAAAGCGCATGTCTGAACACAGTATTAAATAGTTGAAATTTTTTTTCGATTTCTCAATTCATACATACACTCAAAAATATTGCTGTCCAAAATGCATACGACCAAAACATTCCTCCCGCTAGGAACCCACATATCATTCGGAATACGCATGAAAATTCTTGTGATGCCAGCATTGCAATCCTATCGACGTCAAATTCAGATTTATGCACTCAAAGCAAAATGAATGGCAATGAATTTGAAAACCCGCATTTCATTTCAGCTGAAATGCAAAAAACAAAGGCCACAATGCAAAGTGAGAAGAATGGGACGCAAGAATTTGACGACTTTTTAACTGCCCGTTAAACGGTTGATATCCTTGAACGTCCTGCCATGCACGCATTAAATCTTGTCAATTTGTGCAGGCACGCTTACGAGCTAGAGCTCATCGCATTAACTACTAGTGGCTATCGTTGAGATGATTTCCAACATTCGCATGAGATGGTGCTGGCGTGTGCGCTGGCATGTAATGTACTAGCGGCCATTTTGTCAGCGAAATGAAATTGTCAAATACATCATTTTGTAAGCAATATTCCGTGGGAATGTGAAACGCATTAACTAACGCTCGCATTAACTCGCGCAATGACCTTGGTTTTCATGGGGGGCACGCGCTTAAAATTCGACCTTTGCTTACGCGTGGCATTGTTTGTCGAAGTCAATTTTATTAAAATTTCAAATTACGTATACGCAGCGTAGGCCACCACCCGTGAAGCTGCGGCAAACGAACATTCGGTTATGCAAAATTGTGCAAATATTTGAAACATTTTTCTTATTCAGTTAATATTTGCACACCTCTGAAAATGTTTTACACCATTAAACCTTTCAGCAAAGCGCGTTAAAAAGCAATAAAATCGGCTAACAAGTGGTGCGAAGAGCGTAGTTGAGGGTTCAAAGGAATTGCAGGTGTTTTTCGGGAAGGGAAAGGGGACATCAAAGGTTATTTGAAATATTTAAAAAATTTGACAGCAGAACATCAAAGCAGTCTGCGGCAATCGGCGAATGCGCGAAAATACAATTTCGTTGGCACTGTTGAAGCTTTTGTGGTTTTTCTTATTGCAAAGCTGCCACAAATATGTGTATATATATACACAGATATATGTACTATATTGATTGTTTTGAATATATAGCTGTGCTTGTGTGATTTGTTGTTGGAATATGGCTGAGCAGATTCTTTTAAATTAATTTAATGCTATGCATACTTTAGGTTATATTTTCTTGGCCGATCCCAAAAGGGGGACTCCCTTAGATATCAATTATAATTGACAATAGTTATCCACCGACCAGTCTCGATCGTACCATAAGCGATCGGAGTGCCCTGATTGCCGCTTGACTGTCAGAGTATATACTTATCGCCCCAATCGGCACACCATTGGGGCAGAGCCAATCGGCTGACTCGTTAATAGCACCCACCTTGCCATGTAAATTGAATTGGAATTAAATATGTACGTTTGCTCGATGGTAAATGAATAAAGAAAAAGTGTGCATATATTTAGGTATTACCCTGCAGGAAATGTATCTAACTATAAGTTGACCTGAAGTTGATAAGGAAGGAACTAAAGTTCGCCATTACGGAAAAGAGCTTTGTTTCCTAAAAAAAAATAATAAACATTAAATAAACTAAAGACAAATAGCCAAACCTTGCTAAAGTGTAGAGTCCTTCATTTCTATTTTGGTCACTGTATGTGTCCCTCGATTTCAATCACTGGCATTCTGGTTAGAAAATAATAACTGTTTATGGAGAAAATTAAGATCATATACCAGCGTCACTTAAAACTGGTTCATAGGCATGCCATTTTAATAAGCTATTAAGGCGTCGAAATACCGAACAACGAATACGGGACAAATACAGGACATTAGAATAAATACAGAATACTTGGCGTCCTGTATAAAATAAATAAATTAGCAGAACAATGGGTCAAAAAAAGACGACGGTCCCGTACAATGCAGGACGGATGGTCACCGTAATTAATTGTAAAGTTTCTTTGAGGACAGCTAACTATATTTGTATGGCGATGGCGCGAAAGAGTTAAGGGTGGTTACTTCTGCATTAGGTGCCAACTAACTTGTAACTAACTACTTTTAAAGCAAAATTTGTATGAGAATATCTAAATGAAAACTTCTTTAAAGAACAAAATTCTCGATTTGGTCTGCATGGCTCCTGCGTTACTTTTAAACTAGTTTCAAGTTAACTTTTTGTAGTAAACTAAAAATTATATTTTTATCGAAATCCTGTAAAAAAGCTCACTACAAGTGGATTATTTTTTATCAATTGATAATATTTTTCTGCATGGTAATATCTTTTACTTATACATACATATGCACATACCTACATACATATATTTACTTTGCTGCTGAGCACTCTTTTGGTCTAACCACCATCTCACTGTCTCTCTTAACTAAAAGCTTATTCAATTTCCTCATTACACAAGGCTTTCCATATACATACTTATTTATATACATACATTTGTACATCCATATATGTATACATATGTATATATATTTGAGCATATACACAGGCACGTAGACTATGTGGAAGTACAGCAGCAACACTTCATTAGAATTTAATGACTTGATTAAGTTCGTTAAAGTGCTACGCGTTTTACATGCAATTACGTATGTATATGTATCTGACTTAACGTTGCGTCACACAGTCGTCATTACAGCTGCGCTTACGCGAATTCCCTACTACGTGCATAATACCAACCCAACATTAAGTTCAACTATTTTTTTTATTTTTATTTACGCATAACTTCAGAGTCAGGGTCAATGTAAGGAAATGTGAATTTCGCGTTGTCACTATGGAGCTAATGGTGGATGATACTCATACATACATAATGCATTGTTTGGACAGCCTTTCTGAGTTCTACGTCAGCACTGCTCTTAGGCGACTGACGCAGTTATTAGCAAGCTTTGTCGGCAGATAGCAGGATGCACTTGGGTGTAAATGGGAACCCCCGCTTGATTACTGCACAATTTTATTGCATCCGCTTGGTTGTCTCGTCGTATTACCGCTCATATCTCAGTAATTTATTGTACAGTACCCACAAGATATGTATGTATATAATGGTGGTAAAAATAACTTTTAACGTACCGAAAAGAATACCGCTTTTTATTTTTATTTTTTATTTTTGAAAGAAAAAATATTTAGAGGTCGCTCAAAGTGCTCAAAGATTTTCATGTATTTTATATGGGAAAAATAATAATTTTTCGTGCAATATATATTTTTTAAATTTCAAAACAAAATAAAACAAGCCTAGTTGGTGGTAGCAAGAAAATTCCGATTTTTTATTTTTGGACCACCCTAATGTAGTATATCCTTAATTAAAGTTGACGAAGTTTTTAAAGCAAAATATTCTCGTAACAAGGCAATCCATTCTCACGTCATTGTTCTTTCTTTTAACCCTTATGTTGCATACGAATGATGGATATAAATAATAAGCGAGGAGTCAAAAAACGTGTTTTACAATAATGTGAATTTTATTGCGGATTTCGAACATTCATCCAATAAAAATTTTCGTTTTGGGAAGATTTTTGTTTAAGGCAACAAACCCCTAGAAATGGGAGTGCCAGTTTTAGGAGGTTAACAAAACACAGATTTTATTGTGGATTTCGGCAGAAAATTTCTTCTTTAACAACACCTGTTCTGCAAACTTTTTCTTTTATCGAATAGTCTTCTAGAAATGAGCGTGACAATTTTAGAACCGAACTAAAAAAAGTATTTATTGTAGATTTCAGCAAAATATTTATTCACTAATAACATTTGTTCCGCGACTTTTTTTCTAAGACAAAAAAGTCTCATTGGAAGTTATTGCAAAGGCGTATTCAAACACTTTTTTTGTAAAAGCATTCCAAGTGCTAACCTTCGCTCTTCATTGCACATTCGTATTTTATTAGATGTTCCAAAACATTATAAAACTTCTGAGTAAGTTTTCGGGGCAATGCGTTTTTTTAAGTTTATTTCCTGTTTTAAAGTGAACNACCTTCGCTCTTCATTGCACATTCGTATTTTATTAGATGTTCCAAAACATCATAAAACTTCTGAGTAAGTTTTCGGGGCAATGCGTTTTTTTAAGTTTATTTCCTGTTTTAAAGTGAATACCTAATATAAAATCGGCTGCATATCAGAGATCAACAACTGATTTGGAAAATTTCAGGTATTTGAATTTTAACGGTTTTTGGGCTACACATTTCCTAAATCTGCGCGATTTGTCTAATTTGTTTATGAGATCTGTGGCACCGTTCGCGTGGGCGGCGAGTACCGAAGAAGACGGAATGATGGACGAGCTTTTTAGCGACATGGACACATAAAAATACAATGATTGGCTGGACAACGAAAGCAAGGACGCCCACGAGCGCAATGGAAGAACCAAGTGTAGAAGTACCTGGCTGCACTCGGTATGAACAACTGACTCAAATTCTCAAAAAAAAAGAAAATTGGGTTTAGTGACCTGTACCACCTCCCGGGTGGGAGTAAGGGTTACAACGCAATTGACGCTTTTGTAGAGCATTCAATTCTGAAGAAACCCCACTATTGACCAAGATTGTACCATAAAATGCCTCGGAGCTGTTTTTTGAATATTAATATTATCTAAGGGCTCATAGTTTCAGGGTAATTTTTTTATTTAGGTATATCCCACAAAATTTCAAAGTGGGAGTTAAATAGAAGAGTCTCAAAAAAAGCTCCCTAATATACATAGATATATACAGTATATTTTGCTTAGCTGCACATCCTTCATTGCACGAAAAACTTGTGCACTTAACCGAAAAAGCCACCTAAGCGAATTTTCTTTACTACTTCAATGAGGAAGGTATCCGAATACCTACGAAACCAAATAGTGGCGGAGCACTTACCACGTAGAAATTACTGCAAACGAAATTTTTACCGATTTGTATCTAATTATCTATATAACTACATAAATTTAGAGCCATTTTCGTTGTTCTGCGAGATGAACAAAATAAATAAAAAGTTGTAAAATTAGGTAATTGTAGGGCCAGTGCAGGTAAACGTAATACTTCCTTTGATAATTGATACTAGTCGCACAATTTTTAAGGCAGGTATCGCCAATGTGCAGGTATGCTAAATGCATCTATCGGAGCCGTTTCCTTATAAATGTTAAAAATAATGCCTCTGATGCGCATTTTGGGGTAGGTATCGTAAATGTGCACTTAAGCATAGAGGCAGCAAAGTAAAATATACTGTACACATATCGTCGATGTTTTTGCAAAGCCGCCCATCGATCAGTTGGTAACCAGATTTGGTAACCCTGAACTCCAGCCATATTTACTTATTCTGAGACCCTCGAAATCTATAAGTAACCAAATTGATTTTTTTTTTGGTACCATACCTAATATGCCACATTTTTCACTTTCTGCAATTTTATTGTACTTCAAAATTTATGTTCGGCCTTCTTCCTTTTCCCACTCACGCTCCATTTTTTACCCTCATACTTATTTCCGCTCTACACCATACTTTTGTTCGTCTAAAATCACTCCGTTTTGCTAGTCCAGCTATTGTTGACATCGAAAGCGTTAATTTGATTTATTACTTCAGCGTTCAAGCTTTGATGGGCTTCACTATGCAGAAAAAAGCGACCAACCAATCAGCGCTTACTTTTATGGCTTCTGCTGGTATTTTTTTTTTTGTAGCCGCTTGGCTTTAATTAAAATCGATATTAGCGCGGCGCCTGCAGAAAAATTGCAATAAATACGCCTTTAACATTTTTTGTGCTTTACATGTTAGCGCCAAGGTCTTATAATCACGATTCGGTCTTTGCTTTTGTTTTCCCTTTACAAATTCTTCTTTAAGCTTTTCCGTTCGCCACTTAATGAGGTGAGGAATATATCTAAATGGCAATTTGCAAAGGCAATGTAGCTAAAGAAAAGATTATTTGTTACATAAATTTCAATCTAAGTATTTGATAGGATTTTGTGTCGATTCTTTATGCCTGAAACGTGCTGGCTGTTATGAAAAATAAATGAATTACATATTTATCTCTGTTGTACATACATAGGTACATAATGGTTGACTTTTATTTAACCAATTTTTACAAGACGACATATGTACGTATGAAATGTTTGTTTTTACTAGTAGTNTGTTATGAAAAATAAATGAATTACATATTTATCTCTGTTGTACATACATACGTACATAATGGTTGACTTTTATTTAACCAATTTTTACAAGACGACATATGTACGTATGAAATGTTTGTTTTTACTAGTCGTTTTTTTAGACTTCCCAGTATTATGTGAACTCTTAGCAGCCCTAACGAAGCACAATGCGTTCAAAGCTCAATTTAGGTAATGATTACACTGTACCGCACTCGGCTGGGTATTGCAACAAACCAACTTTTTTTAAGAGATTGAGTACTAAANACTGTACCGCACTCGGCTGGGTATTGCAACAAACCAACTTTTTTTAAGAGCTTGAGTACTAAATAAAAAAAGTAATTTCTCCGTTTTTCGAAGTTAGCCTCCGAAATCGAGATGTTGATCACCGAAGTTCGAAATTGGATCTTTGGTAAAAAACTATTTTTAATTATTGCATGTAAAAAGCAAAAAAAGTAAAAATACAGACGTAGTGTGCCTTTTGTACTTATTTATATGGCATGTAACTTTTTTTGTGAAAGCTTATATTACAGGTGCTATAACGGGTCAAGGGTCAGATCTTCGAAAAATTAAAAACTTAATATTTCACAAAATTTGGAACTGATTTTGAAAAAATTCATATCGTTGTAAAGATGATATAACCCCCTATCATGNTTTTTGTGAAAGCTTATATTACAGGTGCTATAACGGGTCAAGGGTCAGATATTCGAAAAATTAAAAACTTAATATTTCACAAAATTTGGAACTGATTTTGAAAAAATTCATATCGTTGTAAAGACGATTTAACCCCCTATCTTGTGATATGCATATTTGTATACTTCGTATATAAGAATTAAAAAAACACATTTAAAGAAAAAATACCTTTTTTTTATAAAAAAGAGTATTTTAGACAAAAAAAAAATACTAACCGATTTTTAAAAAATGGGTATCGCCTTTACAACGNGAAAAAATACCTTTTTTTTATAAAAAAGAGTATTTTAGACAAAAAAAAAAATACTAACCGATTTTTAAAAACTGGGTATCGCCTTTACAACGCTGCCAAGCTTTTAAAAATCGGTAAGTAAATTTTTTGTATTTTTTTTTTTT